>NC_045732.1:37316251-37547910 GCF_009834535.1 Camelus ferus
TGGCAGCTTTTCCCATTTAACTCTTGCAGGCAATGGGTACCAAGGGCAGGGCTGCGGGCACAGTCAGCCCCAGATGCAGGCATCCCTGGGTGCAAGGAGTAAGATGATGCATTTTTTGGGGAGAAATTAAAAACAATTATAAAACCCACTGAAAGTTGTTATCTTTTATTGGCAACATGTCCAAGTAATTCTAAACAATGTCAGTGAGGGTCCTCCCTTCACAGCCCAAATACCTTACTGGTTTAAGTTCTATAATTGCTGAGTTTTAAATAATATATATGTAAGCTTCAAATGAATATATTTCCATCACTTACCTGGAAAGAAACATTGTTTTCTGCATGGAAGATGATGCAGGGAACCCCAGTTATATAGAAGGCCACAGACACAGCAGTCAGCAACATGCATTCGATTCTAGACAAAGTTCGTATTGGTTCAGAGTCATTTGAGCTCACTTTGGGTGCAGTTTGTGTCTTCAGTCCTGGTGGTACTATATATTCCTGCATTTAAACGAATGATTAGATTCGGACACACAACGATAGCACAGGAACTGTGAAGACGAAGAAACAGAACTTGAGATTCTTTGATCTGTCATTCTAGGTGCGATGACTGTGAACCATGTGGTGGTCATTCTATTGGACATGTTTTTCCATGTGGTTGCCTCCTCCTTAAAAAATACATTAACATAAATAAATATTAATCCAATTTCTCTTTCCTCTTTGGAGCTATTTATTTTCATTTATTTTTATATTATTTGTATAGTCATTTATTTTAAATATTTATTGTTTATTTTTATTTGATTTTCTATTTTAACTAGCATGAAAATTCAATAAAAGAAAAATTTTCCCTCTCTGTGTTTCTTGGTTGGCCGTTATAATCATTTGTTTTATTTGATGATTATTACTGAAAAAGATTTTGTCATATAGAAGGGAGCTTTAAAACTCATCTGCTCTGGATGTCAAATACGATAGGTATGCTAGTGCATATAACCAAAAAGTATCCTGCCCACGAATAAGGAAACTGAGGCTCAAAGAGGTTAAGAAATTTGCTTAAATTCACAAAAGCAGCAAGTCAGAGACCAAGGATTCAAACAATATTGTACAGTCGACAGACAGCATGTATCCTTTACAGTAATTTATGAGCTCACTTTATACTAAGCACAGCCATATGAGTGGGTACTTGACAGATGAGGGAATTGAAGTGCAAAGAGGCCAAATGACTTGCCCAAGGTCCCAGAGCTAGTAAATGGCAGAACAAGGATTTGAACTCTGGTAGTACTGCAGAGAAGCAAACTGTGTAAACCTGAACTCCGGGATTCCTTGTCAACCGAGGTTGACTTTCTAAAGCCCTGCTCAGTTCCCACGGCTGCTGCAGCTGAGCGACTAGACCCACTTCCGTTTGCACTAGCCTCTCCACCAGCACTCCCACCAAGCGGGCCATCTCCCAGCAGCTGCATGTGGGGGATTTCTCAGGACACAGCTGCAGTCTGGTCTGAAGTTAGCTCAGCTTGGTTGTTTACCAAAGGCTTTGAGCAGAGAAGGATGAGAAAGAAGGCTGACTTTTGGGAGATCAGGATCCTTGGGAGTCTAAGATATATTTAACTCCCACAGACTTAGATGTCTTTGCGAGCTTTAATAAAGGCTGAAGAAAACTGCGTGGTGTTTCCGTTACAGGTAATACTGACCTGCAACACTAGATGGCAAAATGGTGCTATGTTACTGTGTTGGTATCCGGAAAAAGCCTGGTAGAAAAGTCTTCCCCTAAAATCCAAATCCGCTGCATTGTCCTTTTAAAAAAAAAAAAAAAAAAAAGTTTATTTTTGGAAAATAAAGTTCTATGTGGAGTTAATATCTTAATTTTTTAAAATCATTGTTTAGAAATGCCCTATTTTGAATGGTCTCAGTCTCCTAGGCTCTATCAAGTAGGTAAATATATGTCTCTTTGCCTAATGGCCAGCTGGTCAAAAGCTACCTCCTAATTGATCAGATAAAAACAGGAGGATAACAGAAGATAATGGAGATAGTATGAAATGTACTTTCAAAAGCTGCATGTTAACATAAATGTGACATAAATGTGACAAATGTATATGGCACAGATGTCATCTGTCATGGCCTCTTCTGTTTAAATAAACATAGAAGCAAATAACAAATTGGACACACTGCTGTTTCTCATTTCATTCATTCAAGAATAAGCACCTCTTATGTACAAGGCAGTTGTAGGCAGCACAGAATACAAAGAGAATTCTATTCTGGCATTTAAGAAATCTGTACTCTAGAGGGGGACAAAAGACAAATGCACCACTACTGTCAACCATCGGCCCCTGAATCATTCTTTCTCTGGAGCCTCATAGTTAGGGCTGCTGGTGCCCCCTTCCTCCCCCGACCCTGCAAGCCTTCGGACCACCCAGGGTCCTGACCGGGGCAGCAGTACATCAGCATATCAAGATCAGCCCTATCCAGCAGGGGCTGGGGCTGAGTTTGCACTGCTCTCTGATTTGCATGGGCCAATCAAATTTAGCAGAGTCCCTGCCTTATCATAAGTGCCAAATAACTATTAGTAGGAGGGAGGGAGGAATCATGGTGTACAGCCATTGAGGAGAACTGGTCCAGGAAGTTTCCTAGAACAATGCCATGGGCAGTGAAGAGGAGGTGGAATTACAGGCACAGAAGATTATCCACTCAGAGGCAGAGAACTCTGTCTCAGTCAGGGGAGCCCGCAGGGGTTAAGGCAATGGTCCTTAAAAGTGTGGTTTTGGGCAGCAGCCTGAGCATCCCTAGGAAATTGTTAGAAATGCAAATTCTCAGGTTCCACCCCAGATCTACTGAGAAACTTTGGGGGTGGGGCCTAGCTGTCTGTGTGTTAACAAGCCCCCCCACGTGATTATGATGCATGCGTAAGGTCCAGAGCCACTGGGTTAAGCTATGGCCCCTGCCAGGGAGGGTTGACAGACAAGGGAAGCTACACAGGGGTTAGACCTTGAAGGGCCTTGTGCTGAGGAGTTTGCTTTTTTCCGTTTGTTTTATCTTGTAGGCAATATGGGAGCCACTGGGGGTTCATAAGGAAGGATGTGGTCAGAACAGATCTGTGCTTCCAATCCATCACTCTCAGGACGGCATGGAGGAGGGTGAAGAAGGAGGGGAGATGCACCCTCAGAGCATCCTTAGCTTCTCTTCTGCCTTCACCACACAGCTCCACCCCAGCCCTTTTGGCTTTTTCTATAGCCTCGTCTCCTGGTGATCTCACCCACTCTCCAGGTATTAGCCACCGCCTTGGCAGGTGAGGAGCAAACCTACCTTTTTAGTCTTTTATCTTGTGCTGGGCAGACTGGCTCGACTTCTTGGATGTCCAGCTGCCATCTCACACTCAGCACAGCCAAATCTGAACTCACCATCCACAAACTAGAGCTTCCAAGCCCACCTTCTTGATTTCTGTTAATGATGTGACTGTGCTGCCATTTAGGCAACAGCTGCCCTTGGGGTCCTTCCCAAAGCTTCTTCAACCCCAGACTCATTTAATCGCAGCCTATTCAGAGTTTCGGGAGTCCTTGGCACATACTTTTATTCCAACACATTGACATGAGTGTTAGTGTCTGAGGGTGAGCACCTTAAGGGAAAAATAGGCCTCATTTGCATCTGTATCAAACTGGCACCCAGCAGAGAAGCTGACTAGGGGAGACCTAGGATTTTTAGTGAACAAATGAGTGAATTCCACCCCCTTAAAGCTGAGGGAAAAGACAGACCAGAGAACAGCAGAGAGATGCATGTAATGCCAATTGGTGAGGGGACTGCAAACCCATGGAGGGTGCCTGGTAAGCCCTTCAGCATGTGCAAGCTGGGTGGTATGAGGGAAAGACTGGTTATGAGGAAATGGAATTAAGTTACAGGAAATTACAGAGGGATGTGTACGGAAGCCAAGGCAGCAGGTATAGACTAAGCTTTCTAGAAGACTGGGGAATCAAGAAAGGGAGATGGGCTAGCATTTCATAGGAGAAGGAAGGGAAAGGGAAGGGTGTGCCGGGGGATCTTGTTTTAAAAGGTAGGGGCAACTTGAATGTGTAATTCAAGAAAAAGCAAAAAAAAAAAAAAAAAAATCAGTGTCATAGGAAAGATTTAAGACGACAGAGAGAGTTGAAGGAGTGCTCAAAAATCACAAAGAGCAGGGTAGATGAGATTGTGGACACAGAGGAAGGGGCTGGTCTGGGAGCAGAGGATTTGGCTCCAAGATGTCAGCAGGTGGGCTGAACTGATGTCTTCTGAGCCTGTCATCTCTGAGGTTGGTGAGGAGAAGGTGGAAAAAGATACAGAGATGTTGATGTGGTGAGAAAGACAAGTCAGCCAGTTCACAGAGATGTCTGTGATGTTGGGGAGAGGAAAATGGAAGCAGAAAGGAGTGGGTGGTCTTTGGGAGAATGGAAAAATGTTTGGAACATGCACAATTTGACCAGCGGTCAGCAAGAGGTCCTAGACACAAGCTTCCCAGCTTCGTCCATACGGGGCCCTCTGCCTCTATTTCCTCAGCTTCTTCCCTTCCTGTTGGAAGCCTTCTCTTTTTCAAGTCCCAGGACAAAAGTCACTGTCTCCCTGAAATCTTCCTTGGTTGCCTGTCCCTAGGCACAGCTGTTCTCAATAATAACGTTTATGGAGTGCTCTACAGCTTAAACGCAATTACACATACCTTTTCTTACATAATCTCTTAATTAACTACTCTCTCCTCTGTAGGTATATAGCACTCTGTTCGTTACAGGAACAAAACATTTTACCAGTTCGTATGCCCAAAAAAACCTTCACTTTGTCTACTAGACAGTGGCTTTATCAAAACCCAGGGTCATACCTGACTCACCTCTATAACCCTGGGTCTAATATAGCACGTGGCCCATATTAGAAACACAAAGGCATAGGTTGAACTAAATGAATGAATCTCTATTTAAAATATATGCTTGAAACAATCCTCCTGATCCTTCAAGACCTGGTCTGACGACAATCTATTCTCATCCCCCATCAGTAGTATCTGCTCCAGATTAAATAAACATAATTCCTTCTACTCTTTTCCTCAGAAAATGTATTTTCATTCTTCAGGTTTCAAAGCGATTTTGTTTAGTCTTCTCGAAATTGTTCTAAAATCTTTAGTGTGAGCCAGAAAAGGCCTCAGTGAGTTCTGAACCATCAATGCGCCATGACTTCTGGGTTGGCACAGGCTCGGGGTTGGCTTTAGATGGCATTTTCTTCTGGTTACTAAAAGATATTAACAGGCACCATGAGGTTCTTGCCCCTAAATTCAGTTAGCATTACTCTTCATTGTTTAAGCAGTAAGGGCTTTTGTCTTGAAAGGCAGAGTAGAAGACCATCCTTTTCTTGAGAGCAACGAGAGTAAATTCTAATTATGTGGTTCAGTGTTAAGTACATCCCAGTGATTTTGGTCTATAGGCAACTCAGAACCTTCTGTTTATCCTATGGCATCCAGGTCGGAAATAAAACAAACAATGACCTCCTGAAAGTCCAAAAATATGAGGGCAGTTTGCCCTAATCCAAACTTAACCTACGATTTCCTAGGGTTGTGGGATTCCTAAGCAGGAAGAAGGTGGCGGAAGCCGTATTTTAACACTGGGAGTACCACTTCACTGATGGCTGCCATGGTCTGGAAGCCACTCCTAGCTCCCCTTCTCACTGTTGAGATCTGCTGGAAGACAGGGATTGTAGTGAAAGGATGTAGCATTTCCCAAACTGGACTACACATGAGGATCACTTACATGTGTTAAAAATACGGATTTCCTGGGACTCACTTCCCTGAGATACTGATTCAGTGGATCTGAGGTTGAGCCAGAGAACATTTATTGTTTTAAAAAATTGTCTCAGGTTGGATTCTCTCAAAATCAGACCTTGAGACAAAAATGTGAAAGCCAGGAGTTTATCTGAGAGGTAATTCCAGGAGGTAATGACAGGGAAGTGAGGGAAGGGGAGAAGTCCAAGGCATGTGCTGTTGAGCAGGTTACCACTGTGGGAAACCACAGCTCAATCCCACAAGGAACTCATGGGGACAGTAAAGATCACATCTTAGAAATATTCCACCCAAAGTAGGTATAAGTTGGGGTATTAGTCAATATCTGTCATTGACTCCCTGGCACTGCCAACCTGACTTACAGGTGAACCAAGGGGGCTCTGGCAACCAGAGAAAGCCCAAAGGCAAAGAGTTGCAGACGTGATCAGCTGGAGGCCATTTGGTTGCCTTGCACAGGGATGGTGACTGGCCGGGGTATACAGGTGGGCACTAACAGTGTCAGTGGCAAAAGCATCCTGGTTTTTTGGATATAGCCAAGGCTCACAAGAGACCAGATTTGGATCTCACTAGGATTCGATGTAAAACCTCAATAGTTTATACCATTTTTCCCCATGATCTTGCTGACCACACACTATCCTTTGACAACAGTCATCAACAAAGATCACAACTCCAACCTTTACATTGAAATGGATTTCAATCCACTCTGAAATTTTAACGAAAACACTTATTACCAAACAACTCAGGTGAATAATGCACGACTGACAAGAAATGGCTTGGGTTAGAAGGAAACATAAAAGCAGCGTCTCATCTACTACTGAGGAGGAAGGAGAGAAGGGTCATAGTCCATATCGAAGTGTGTCAGTTGTCTCAGCAGCTATGAAGCCAAGGATGCTGACATTTTCTATGCATCAGGACTGCCTGGGATGCCTTCCAGCTGCAGCATTGGGACCTTAATAAACGAGCCATATTATGTTTATACTTTACTGTTTAAGTAATGCTATTTCACTCTGTGTAAAGCCACTTAAAACACCAGTGGAAACACATGCATGGACCATGAAACAACTTTAAATGGATAATCAATTTTTATCACATATTGAGGGTTAGACTGGTATATCTGAGTGAATTATGGAAGTCTGTATGTGCTCTGGCTAGGAGTGTTTGCATACCAAATCTTCTTCTTTGTTACAGAACCAATCTATTGTACACATACTGGGAATTTCCAAAATCTAACACTGAAAAACATTCATTCTGACAGAATTTTTTCAGAGCTTTAAAAACAAAGATGTATTTTATTTGGGCTTAGTTGTGAAGGGCTGTATTAGAACATCTTAGTTCCCTTGTACAATGATTCTCCCCTAAAATAGAGGGAATAGGATCAACATGTAAGACACCAAGAAAAGTGTCTTGGGATGAACATGAGCTTACTGGTGAAAGTCTAGAATGTACAACGTGCCCTAAAACTTATGGAACATGGTTTTAGAACAGACATGAGGAATTTGTTTGTGCAGTGACAAGTAAACACATGGAACTCATCATATCTGCAAAACTGAGCAGTATGAGAAGGTAAACGTGGTCAAGGAGAATTTGGATCAATTCATGGATAACAGAAGCTTAACAGTTCACTAAGGGGAAATTAGGCAGGTTCAAGTTACATCCTTGGTCTTTGAGGTTGATGTCATGGATGCAAATTGCCACATTCTTACAAAGGAGAGGCATCACCTTCAGATAGAGAACACAAGATTGGTGGACCACTGATCTGACATATTGTGACATTTCTTATGTTAACTAGAGGACGTTGAAAATGTCATAAAATCTGAGTGCCCTGAACTACCAAGAAGCTATCAGCTCTTTGATCTCCCAAGTTCCTTGAAGCACCTGCTGTTCCTTTTCTGGTCCTGAAAGTGAATGGAGTGGGGAAGGTGCCAGGTCCAGATTACCCTTCCCACACACCTGACACAATACACAGCAACTGTGAACATCCTAGGGCCCTTCCAAAGTTGATACTCTCCTCTCCTTGTAAATGAGGACCCAGAATTGTGAAGGACAATAGGCCAATCTTAATTCTTTAAAAAATGATCCACACCTCATCCAAACATTAGTTCATTAATTTAGCACATTTGACCATGTTCTAAGCACAAAAATAGAATCAGGATCAGTACTCCTGCCAACATAGCCTAATCACCAGTTGGTTTCACTTTTAAACCCAGTGTTACATGAAGTTTGACTATGTGAGAAGTCAAGTGAGACTATTCGTCTCAATCAAGTCCTCATTTGATATCTGACCATGTGACATGTCCACACACTTAGGGACAACCACAGGGACGACATGCGTTCCTCAAATCTGAACTGTCACATCATGACAGGTTTACATCAAAAATTTTGATGCTATAATTTTGTGCATGTGATAATTTTAACTTGTCTTAATTGATTTACTAAATCATGGAATATTTTTTTAGCCATAGTCTGACCTATGTGCTGAGATGAATAAACATATGTCAGTGTAAAATATTCCTACAGGAGAAAGAATATTCTGGTTTTATTTTAGATCTTTGTTCACACAGATCTTTTCTAACTCATATTATTTTTCAAAATGGTCATAACCCTCTGAGAATTTCTTTCTATTACTTCTGCCCCCTTTATGATTTGCACGTCAAGAAGGAAGAGGAGGAGGAGGAAGAGGGTGAAATTTAAAGAGATGAAATTTATTATCAAAGAAGAAATGATTACTTAAGCCCTCAAAAAAAAGAAGAAATGATTTGTGAATAACAAATGTGCATTCAATCAACAAATGACAGGTCAAACCTCCGTTTTAAGTGATAAATATATCAAGTTAATTAAAAAAGTACATGAGGGTAGTATTCATTTAATCAATATTAAATTCATCAAAATAATTTATAGATTTGGGTTTAAGAGAAAAATAACTAAAAAATTCCCATTAAAAAAAAAGTTGCTATGAGATGCTGGACTTTGTGATACACAGTAATGATTCTGGTTAAATCAAGGAATATTTTGAGTACAAAGATGATGCATGAAAATTATCTTAAAAATTAAAACTAAAATGGCACCTCCCTGCTTAGTAAATGTCATGGAAAATGAGCAAAATTATATTTTTATTTACTTTCAGTGAAGTCTGAAACATCTAGCTTTTGTGAAAAATTGGCATAAAAAGTAAGAAAAAAGGAAGAAAAATATTAAAATACGAAAATGACTACTATAACTAAAGCTAACAAATTAATACATTCTAAAGTTTTGTTTAAATATTCCTGCATCAATTCCTTGAGCTCTCTATATAATCTACTGAGATAACTCAGTGGTAAATAATAGCAGAAAAATAAATTCATTCATTTATTTAAGAGCTGTTTTAAGTACCTACATGTCTTGCATATTAAGCACTTTATAGGAATAGTTGAAGGAGGGTGAGGGTTACAAAAGAAGTTTCAAATCATTTCTAAGTTGTAATTAAACTGGGAAATAATACACATAAAACAATCAGAAAATTATGAAATAATACATTAATAAGGAAATGTAAAATAATGTGGTATAATCTGCATACATAAATGCAGAAAGAACATAGACGGAAATATCTGATTTCAGGTTAAAAAAGAATTCACGAACTCTAGTAATTAGCCAAATAAAAAAGGATGTATTATATATACATACACTGTAAATACACACACACACACACACACACACACACATATATATAATTAGACATTCCTGTTGCTTCCAGATTACACTGATAATCAGGTATTTTTCTAGCTAACACTGTATCCTCTGTAGTTTCTATTTTTGAATTCTCTAGTTGGAGTTTGATAGTAATTCAGCCATATTCAACAAATCGTAAATTAAGAGGAAATAACAGATAATCTTCCTAATGGGGAAATCCCCATATACCCCTGAAATGAACTTCGGCTCTGCCAAATTTATGTAAAATTCCTCATGTATTTGTTTCCAATTATACCACATTAGGCAAAAATACGCGATATTGCTATGTTCTACCCTAATATTCTTCTTTCTTACATCACTAAATCCTAACACATCTATAACGTTCATATGATGAATAATAACATTTCAGTGCACTAGGTAACACACATGTTTTTTATTTGCCACAAAGAACTGTATTTCCTCAACTGATTTATGTACCACCTGGACAAAATTATTTTTACTATGGTTTATTTCATTTTCTCCAGCATCCACAACTGAAAAACACTTGTAAACAGCCAATGACAATGATAAGAAAGAAAGAAAGAAAGCCTTGAAATTCAAAATCAAAATTCCCCATTTCTTTAGAGAACCCCAATGAAAAATGCAGCTGAAATACTTTTAAACTAACAAATTCAAGGTAAAATCAAACAGCCACCCATTTTTTGCTGTGTTTCCTTATGGACAAGTAGATACAATTCACTGGCAGTTGCAAAATGTTCCAAAACAGAAATAATTATTTGGTTTACAGTTTGCGTAAGGGACTTGTAAAGAAACCATACAAACCACAAAAAAAAATTTTTATGACATAATAACAAAGAAAGTTTACGATATTTTCTAATCACATGACTTCATTTCCTGAATTATATTTCATCTAGGACCTGAGAAAAAGTGCAGGGAGTGTTCTACCATTTCTAAGTTAAACGTACTTCTTCACAGATCATTGTGTGATGTATCATTACGATGACATCTACTGAATTTTCTTGATTTTTTTAACCAACAAAATTGCAACACGTTAAAGCCAGCAATCCACAGAATGTTTGGGAAACATACCAATGTTTGAGGCCATTTGCCTAATGAATATAACATGGACTCATTTCATTCCTCCTTTCCTGGAATAGCTTTGAATTTCAAACATTTGTTAGCCATTAAGTACACTTTGCATCTAATACTTCATATGTGTATAATGCATTTTAGAGTCTATATGCAAAATTAGCTTATCTGTGATCCTATAGCTCTAGTAAGGGCCCTGCCCAGTAACCACTAAAGTCAACCCTCCCTCCTACCCAAATCTGAACAATTGGTTCTGACTTGAGCTACACAGATTAACAGGACTCATTATCCAAAGATACTTTTCATGCCTTTCAAAGTCACCCAAGCAAAGCCCTCCAGAATCTTCTCTAAACGGTTCATTGTTTTGTTTTTTTCTGTTTAGTTTTAAGTTCTTCTGACGTCAACATGTGTATTACTATAAGCCCTCCTTCAGAATCTGGTGACATGTTATTTTTGCATGATTCTGTGAAGCAACCACTATAGAGATGCTGATTTGCTAATGAACAGGTTCCCAAATATAGGCCATAACACATACACATAAACATACACACTCACGCTGTAGGTATTTCTTGACTCAGAAATACCTAACTTATGAACTTCCTATACATACAAACAGCTAACCACGGATGGCCTCAACTGTTTTGTAAGCAGCCTTTAGAGTCTTCTCTGTTGCCCAGTTTCATTCTCTCCTCAGACTGATTCACAGATTTTGGGGAGGGGAGGAAGGTGTGAGGTTTTCTCAACTCCATCAAGTAACATACACATTGGGAAGCTGTGGATTTACAAAGTGATTACACATGCCATGCCCCCACCCCCAACACACACGCACTCATACATGTGCTCACAAAGTGGTAGCTATGTGTGTGACCTCTATAAATGTTCACTCACATGCAGACAAGGTGTCTTGATATATGCATTATGAATTACCCAGCAGCTTCTAGAGCCTTCCAGATGTGTTCCACAAATCTGATTTGGGTCACTACCCCAGGACCAGCAGCATAGAATGACCTATGTAACCTAGTTGGTGGCTACAGGCTACTTCCCAGAATGGCAAAACCCAACTCTCATAATAGCCAGTAAACTCTACTGCATGGATTGAGTTATTCTTCAGTGTGCCCATAACAATGACCCCTTTTCTGTGGCTAAGCTTCTGCAAAGGTATTTTAGGTCTAATCATTCTCATTCATCTGTTGAAGAATGAATTTATTCTACATCTATTGAGCACCTACTATGCTCAAAACTGTTCTGCTTATGAACAAAGAGGACACACACACACACATATACACACTATCAGACCAAGAAGAGTATAGTAGTTGCTATAAGAGAGGCTCAAACGGAAATGAGAGCTCAGGGGCAGAACATATTACTTTGACCAAGGAGTTCAGGGATGACTCCATAAAGGAAGTCTTGGTTTGGCTATGCCTTGAAAGATGGATGTGAATTCAATGGGTGGGAATGAGATTGGGAAAAGGGATGCATTTAGGCACAGAAGTGGAAAAGGCACAAAGTCACTGACGAGTGTAATATGATCGGAACAGGATGTACATGGTGAGGAGAAGAGGGGACGAGAAGAGGGGACCAGACAAGACCAGGAGCTGGGAGCAGATTTGGGGAGCTCTAACTAATAAGATGGGGAATTGGGTGGGCAATGGAGACATGTAGAAGGGTTCTCATTATTTGTCTTTAAACTCTTTTTGTAAATTGTGAAATATAACAAATTCAGAGAAGTGTATAAATCATCAGAATAGCTAAGGGAATTATTATAAGGCAAACACCTGTCAAACCATCACCCAGGTCAGGAAATAGAATGTTGCCTCAGAGGCCTCGCCTCATGTGTCCTTCTAGTCACTATATCACACCCTTAAGGGTAACCACTAATTTGGCTTTTATGATACTAATACCACTGCTTTTTAAAATAATTTTACCACCTAGGCATGCACTTCTTAAACATAGTTTAATTTTGCTTGTTCTGTGAACCTGATATAAACGCAATAATGTAGTATATATTCTTCTGTGTGTCTGGCTTCTTACATTCAGGGTTGCGTTTGTGAGGTTCATTCATTTTCATTACTCTAGAGTACGCGTTTGTGTGAATATGTCATATTTATCCATCCTACTGTTGATTGACATTTGGAAGGTTTCTAGTTTGGGGCTATCATGAATAGTGCCACTAGGAACCTTCCTGTACCTGTCTCTTGATGCACATACCATCTCATAATGTTTGCAGCATCACAACAACACGTAAAGATGAAACAGCCCACATAGAGACTAGTGACAAGGAAACTTCTTTGAAAAACAGGAAACTAGTTAGGCAACTCCTAACTCGTCTCGAGGATCTGACTCGGGATGATGTCTCCCTTGTCAAAAACTCACCAGGCAGAAAGTCTTTGGTTTCCCATATTCAAGCCAAAGGAGGAATATTTTCTTTTCTTTTCACATTGGATTGTAGGAGCAAGAAATTGGATTTATTGTAATCCTTGGTCCACAAAGGATTCTATTATTGGTCCATTCATGGTCTACTTCAATTAATTTTTTTATTGTTTATTTTGTTAGTTTGAAAAAATGTAATAATCACTTGCAAATCCACAGCCCCAAACAAAAGCCAAGACCTTGGTGATAACGACAGCTAACTCTGTGTTTCCCCCATCATTCCATCCTTTGGCTTCTCCCTACTTAGAGTAGAGGTATTTTTGAACATTACGTAAAAGTCTCAAAAAGAACTATTGACCCCAAGTAAGTGTCCATTTGTGCTAGGCAAGTAGAAAAGAATATTGATTTCCTTCTCTTTATGTCCTGCTATTTCCAGGGAGATAGATAAATGATAAAACAATAAGTTGTGTGAATCATGTGAACACACGTTCTTTCAGGACAAAGCAATTGCAAGGGCTCCGCAGTATTTTTTTTTTCATATGTAACTACTCACTCCTTTTAGAAAGGTTTCTAGCAGAAATACAGCTTATGGCACAACAGACTTACAGATAAGTCAGATCTGAGAAACCTATTCCTTGATGATACAACTGAACAATGCCATGAAGTTTAAATTCTGTTTTATATGTTTTGCCACCAAATTGCTTGGTTTTCAGTTTAACCATGAATATACACCTCTGGTGGACTGAGGAATGCCAGGACAGAGTAAAGGAATCTGAACATCACCGTTTTGAGAAAAGAACGATAAATCCAGTATTACAAAGTTACAGTAGATGGTGCTAGATGGGTGCAAAAGATCCAACAGCCATTTGGGGCCACCTTCAAGATTTCTCCTGAGCTTAGCAGTTTAGAAAATGTGCAATTTAGATTTATCAATTCAGGAGAGGCACTCAGATAAAACAGTTGAATTAGTGAGATCAATGAATGCAGAACCCTATAATTAGACAAATGTTAAGGTTTTTATGGAAATCAACAACGAAGACAACTTTAAAGCTAAGGTCAAATCGTCTATCTTTCTGGGGTATCGGTGCCAATGCTAAATTACTAAAAGAATGATTTTCTATTCATTTAAAATAATGTCATCTGTAAAGTTAATTTCTGTAAAGTTAATTTTTAAGCTAAGTTGCTCTTGGTATTAGTTATCTGCACACTACGTAGGTTGGTTTTGAGATTTAAATGTCCTATATAATGTATCCAAGGTGATTTACAAATCATAACCTAGTATAAATTATTCTATAGATGTAAATGATTTTTATTATTATTTACTTAAAAGTGCTTTTTTAAAGAACTATTTGTGTTCGTTACTTTTTTACGGCCACTTTGTGCTTGGTATTCTTCCTCTTATTCTTTCAGCTTTTTAGATGAAACAGCTGAGACATAGGATAATGAAGTGAATAACTTTGAACATGTCTTTTTTCCCCTTGCAGCCACAGTGAAAAATGACTCTCAGATCAATGAGCTGGAGATCAGGCAAGCACCAATTCTTAATGAGAGGGTGATCTAGGGTTAAGGAGAGAGGTTCCAAACCATCTCACTGGGCGCATCTGTGTAACGGATGCTTCTTTCCCATCATCTGCCGAGTGCTCAGTGGATGCACTGGTCCTTGGCTTCCCTGGAGAAAGGAGCAACACAACAGCGCTAACCGTACTCAGAATGTGACTTATCTCAGAATCTGTCAGTGACTGCAGGAGAAGGTCAGATCTAGTGGAAGTCACCCCTTGTCTCTCCCCAGAGCCACATTCAATCTAGGTTCGTTTATCGGACAGGGTGTGGAGGAAATTCCTTTTCTGAAAGGTAACCCATATTCTCTAGCATTCAGTGATATATCCAGCCTAAAATACTCTCTTAAATGCATATTTGCAAATCCTTAGAACTCCAAAGGCTTTTTCAGAGTCTAGGGGGGTCATAATTTTAAATGAACTCTCTCTCTCTCTCTATGAATCATGGAGTATTGATTGAATGTGTGAGGTATGGCTCTAATACATCCATCTGCCTCATCTAAACAGAAAATAAGATGTTCTTTGGGCAGGAATACTACCTAAAGTGATAGGGTTTGGGGAGTGTTTTGCTTTTTATAGAACCTAGAGCCTCAATGCTTAAACAAATATAATATTAGTATTAAATAATGATAGTAATATAGATAGTTCCTTTATGTATTTTCCAATATGTGTTTAGGGTTTATTGACCCTAGAAGACTGTCCCTGGTCCTTGCTGGGATCAGTAGTCACAGAAGTCATGGTGAAGATGGCTTCTTTAATCACACTGACAGTATATCCAGAAACTAATATGCAATAGGCCTGTCCAGTAAAAAGGAGGAGAAAATCCATATTTTTAAATGTCATAGAAGCTATTCCTGCAGTTGCCCAGCAGCCGACTTTCAAATGTTAATAATTAGGCTGTGGGCCAGGTCTCTTGCTCAGCAGCTAATGCACTGTGTCTGCTGCACAGGGCAGACCTCAGTCTGACGCTCCCTGGAAGCTCTCCTATCTTCCAGCCGGAGCGGGGAGCATTGTGGAGGTGACACCGGGCACCTTTGGAGGAGAGAGCTGCGTGATGTAGCACCACTCACCAGCCCTCGCCAGAGACTTGTTTAGAGCCAGATCACAGTCTCCGCTGAGCCTCTCATTTCTGCTGGTCACAGGGTTACAGAACGCTTTACAACTTGAGCTACAGGAAGGCAGGGAGGGATTTAAATGCCAGACTGGAAGGGCCCCTCCATAAACCTCAGCCAGATCAGCCCTAACTCACAAGAAGTTTCTGCTTCCTCTGCCTTCGCGACAGCCAGATCAACATTCATGGAAAAATGTAAACGTGAAACATGGAACAGAATCTGAGTCGCCCATATTTCACCTGATCACAAATTTAACAGACAGCTGGGGAAGCCTCTGAAATTCTGGCATGAAAATGGCTCTTTCTCAGAATTGAGGTATCTTTACTACCGATCTCTATGGAGCACCTACTAACACTAATGGGAGAACAACCCTAATAAGGTCAACAAAAATGTTCTTGTAATAGTGTTCACTAACAGCGCTGCTCAATGACTGTTTAAAATCGCTCCTGCTACAATCTCTCCCATGAATGAAATAATTTGTTTTATTTTTAACCATTGCTTGGAATTCTATGATTTCCCCTATGCTCCCTACCCTTAAGACATGATCTAACATGATTATTTTTATTATTTTAAATTTACAATTTCTGGGGATGGTCTTGGTGGGTTTTGAAAGTTCACCCATCACAGCGATGAATGAGATAATATTCCTTTCTTGAAGTTCTTATCAGTATTACCATCCAAGGGCCCATCAGCTTCCCCACTTCAGAACTTCAGCCCCTTGTTTCCCTCCTCCCCTCTGCTTCCCATGTACGATTTACTACAAAGCCCAGTTTTTTGTTTTCTTTCCTGCACAATATCTCTAATATCTATCAGTTAATTCACTAGATATGTATTAAGTGACAGGAACAATGCTACAAATGGGGGTTCTGTGTTAGAGCTGGGCCTGGGATCTACTTATTTTCATAGTCATTATCCTGGACCAAGTCTGTGATGGATAAAAGATGGCCACTCATTCCTTGCCAGTTCTCCCATTGAGACGTTTTATGTATCTAATGAGACTGTAAGTCTTTTAAAGGATAGACTTTATGTTCTCTGCATGGACTGAATAGGTGACACACCCCAAGTAAAATCTGTTAACCCACAAGGAATATTCCTGTCAATCAGAAGTTGACAGAATCCCGTTCAGTGTTGATGTGACATCTGAGGTCTTCCAAAAAGTCTGAAAAGACTTTTCTCTCCAGAATCAGAAACTTTGTACTGTATTGTCTTAATTTTGATAAAGTTCCCTTGAAAGAGCTCATTATAACTGATGGCGCTTAATGAAATTTGTGGGGTTTTTTTCTTACAACAGAAAGAAGTATCAGATATTCCCAAGGATTTTCTAGTGGATTTCAAGAGATCAGATCTGTATAGCTTTTAAAGGGGCCCTATAAGTGGTTTGAATCTGCCACATCAGTTTCACTGGGAAGTGATAATTCATGTCCTTAAATTGAAGCCTTGATTTTCAGCTATCAATAAACCATTTGAACTCTACAAGCGCTTGGCAGTCATTCTGGGTAGAACTTAACTAACTTAATTTGAAATTTAGTGTAGTTGGCAAAAAGCTATTAAGAGAAAGTTTGACGTGTCAAAGCATGGCAATTTTAAAACTACATAAATATGCTGTACAAACAAAAATAACTACCTTCACTTGTTCCGAGAATTCTTATTTCTTCAGGAATTGCTTTGGGCCCTCACCCACCACCCAGTGGAGTAAAAGCAAGTAAAAGGATGAGTGATATTCATTTGCTTTTCAAAGCCATAAGCAATGTTGGCCCTAGTTATTATGTGTGCCTTATATTTACAGACATTTAATAAAAACAAACAATTCAATGAGTATGTATTGAGCACTTAACCATGTAGAAGCTCTGTGCAAGAATTGGTTTTTCCATAGTCTACTGGGAAGAGGGGGAGAAACATACATAAATAACCAGAAAACACTGCGTGATATAAATTGCAAAAGTGAAATATAGAAATACAAGCACAATGCTTTGGAAATACCATGGTGAAGTGATTAATTTCACTTGGGGGAAGGTGTGGATGGGGGTAGGAATCAGTAAAGGAGTTCTGGAGAGATTGCTTTTCTTCTAGGGATTGAGGAAAAATTCCCACCAACTTGGAGGGAAGAGGTGGAAGGGGAGGGCAAAGAGGGAAGAGTAATTTCAGTTGAGGGAACTGCATGAACATCATGCAGTGTGGTACCTCTGGGGAACGGAAAGGGCAGGTTCCACTGTGGCTGCTACTCAGGGCACAAGGTGGATGGGGGGGGAAATAAGTTTGGAAAAGTAGATAGTGGTGGGCTTTAGGAGACCTCCTAGGGCATTTTGCAGGCAATGGAAAGCCACAGAGGTTTTTGAGCAGGGAGTGACATGACTACCAAATGTATTTGTATTAAATATGTTGTCAATAAAACGATTGAAGTAACCCAAATGTTCAATACAGAGAATGATTGGAAAAAGGATAGTTCATCCCCACAATGGAATATTAAGACACCATAAAAAGGAATGAGGACGATTTCTATACATAATACATCTCCAGAATTTGTCATGAAGGAATAAAGAGATCAAGCAGTATATTTAGCATGCTATCTTATATTTTAAAAAGGGAGAAAATATGACTAAACACATCTACAAAGACACATTTTTGTTGTACTTGCCAAAAAAGAAATCATTGGAAAGACAAATGAGAAGCTAGCAAAAGTATTTACCTATAAAGAAGAGGGAAGAAGCAGGGTGGAGGAGACCGTAATTCAAGTGAAACTTTCTGAACATAACTTGTTGTATTATTTTGACTTTGGAAATGGAGATATCTTTTAGATAATTAAAAACAATTTAAAAAGGAGACAAGTTGGCAGCAAATTTAGCAGAGTCTGGAAGCACGGATGCCACTTAAGAGGATATTGCAAGAATTCAGTCAAGATACGATGAGGGTCCTGAGCTACATCACTGGGGGCGGCGGGAGGTGGGGAAGAGGCACAGACACTGGTGGTGGCAAAGGCATCACCTCTGAATGCTGCTTCTCCATGTCTATTGGAAGTGTCTGTCTGATTGAGGACAATTCATGCAACTTTAGAGTTTACCCCTGGGGACAAGAGAGAGTGATGGGAGAGCCACCACCATTGCGTGTAGGAAGTAGTCTAGAAAGTGAAATTTGCATCTTAGTAATATTGATTAATCCTTACTTGCTCAGCCCACACTAGCCAGGAAGGTGGACGGATGAGGGTGTGGGTAAAATGACCGTGGTGACAAAGATACCTTTTGTGCTGAGCTCCCTGAACTTCATAGGCTTCCTAAAACCTCAATGGCCTTTCACTTCTCCTAGAATGATTCCAAGTCACTCAATTAGGTAGCAATGAAAGTTATCCCCTCACCTTAGCTGCTCAAGTTTTCCTGCTGCCATCACAGGTGCTGTCACTGGTCATGCTGGGTCTTTGTTTTGTCCACCTAGAGCACTCATCATGAGCCGATCCTGCCACTGGCATGGACCCTGGTCACTACCCACTTTGATGCCACTGCTCCCAAGGCTGCTCTGTTGACCCCACTGAGGTGGTCTTGTTCTGATGCCTCCAGCCTCTTTCAGTGCAGAAGTGTCCTGAGGCTGGGGAAGGGAACACCTGAGAAGCATCCCCCAGACCTGGGTTTATAACCACCAACTGATCTTGACTATCTGCAGAGGCAAAGGGCCTGCTGGACTCCGAGGGACTGGGGGAGCCCTGTCTTCTTTACACTGAGGAGTTTTAATCCTGGGGCCCATATGTTAGCTAATTCCAATTGCGGTAATTTCAATGAGGCCACTTTGAGGAACTGTCAAAATCAAGTGTATTTGCCTTAAACTGGGTGGTGGGAAATATTTTTATTCATTGTATCATGATTCTTTGTAGTTTACATATAGCTTATAATTATTCCTTTGTATCTATTCAATATTTAATCAATTTTTTCACTTTTTTATTGAAGTATAGTCAATTTACAATGTTGTGTTAGTTTCTAATGTACAGCATAGTGATTCAGTTATACATATATATTCCTTTTCATATTCTTTTTCATTATATGTTATTATAAGATATTGAATATAGTCCCCTGTGCTATATAGTAGGACCTTGTTATCAATCAGCGTTTAAAAGAACATTCTATTGATAACTCAGGAGAGTTTTGAGGTTTTCTTCCCCTGGATTCAGATCACAGCTCCAACACTTACCAACTGTGTGACTTTGAGCAAGTTACTTAACCTCTCTAAAGCCTTGATTTCCTTATCTGTGAAATGGGAATATCACAGTACCTCTCAGATGGTTGCGAGGATTAAACGAGAAAATACATGTAAAGTGCTTAGCCAAGTAGTAGGATGTTTACCAAGCACAGTGAAACTTGGGTACATAGTAAGTGCTTATTAATATTCACTATAACATCAAATATAATGATGATGGGAACTGATAGCACGGGAACATGCTTATAAGAAAATGTGGAGGAGGAGAAGAAGTCTAAAAGACTCTAATTGCCTTAAAATTACATATATATGTATATATACTTACAGAAGTATATCTGTAATATAATATATAAAGATAATGTTACACTATTATGCATAGAAATAATACTGCAATAAAATAAGACAAAATGTTATCAGTGGTACCTGTTAGGAAGCATGATGACAGGTGTTTTTCTTTTCTTTTTTATACTTCTCTATATTTTCCAATTCTCTACCACTGAATGCAGTTACTTTAATAATTTGAAAAAGAACAATAGATGTTATCTTAAAAGGATAAAAAAAAGAGGTGAGAATGACTGAGGCATCCTAGATTTGGGGAGCCAGAAGTGAGATGACACTGGAGAACTAAGTAGAAGGCAGGCGACATAGGGCTTTGTAAGCTCAGGGCTTTGAGACTCTTCCTTTGAATGGCAGTTGAGAGGCCAGTCAAAGGCTCTAACCATGGGAGGGGTAGGGCCAAGTCTGGCTTTCTAACAGCTCACACTAGATTCAGAGTTTCCAACAAAAGATGGTGAAGTGTAAAGGTATATTTGTTACACTCTTTTGCTCCAAGTTCACAGATCTGAATGAAGGAAAACAAAATAAAATTCCATCCACACTGAAACTAAGAAATGGCAACTATGCCCCAAGCACTGAAGGATGTTTACCAAGCACAGTGAAACGTGGGCAAAGTTATGGGCCAATTCGGGGAGAAGCTAACAAATAACTCTCCAGATCTCCAGCAGGGTGTGAACATCCCTGCACATAGGTGAGAGGGTGTTGAGGCCGTGACAGGCAAACTTTTAGATGTGCTGTTGAGAATGGGCTGTGGGAGTTAGTGTACCATGGCGGAACGGAGACCATCACTGTGTAGACTTATTTCCACCCTGAAGAACTACAGGGGAAGACAAGACACTGTGGATATGCCATTTTTGTTTTCCCCAGCACAGATAGACTTTCTCTAGATGAGGCAGGGATAACGCTAGCTTGCCAGAAGGCAGCTGGTAGCCAGAGTTGGACAGCAAAGAAAAGCCAAACCAACCCAAGCCAAACCAAATCAAAGCAAGACAAAAAATGTAAGTCCATGAAAGAAGAAAACTGCAATGAGCTGAAACGTTAAACCAACTAATATCCCCAGTAAACAATACCTTCCCCTGAAGGGGTGTGCGAAGGGCTGATGAAGACAGGTCACCCCACGGAAGAGATACAGATTTGGACGCAGTTTTCTAAGCCATCATACCTGATTTACAGCTGCAGGCTGCCACAGCATACTATCATCTTCCTCACCAGGGTTCCTTCTGTTTGTTTGTTGGAAGTCAAATTTACCTACAATAAAAGGCACAAATCTTAAGTTCACAATTCACTGAGTTCCGGCAAATGTATACACCTCTGTAATTACCATCCTGATCAAGGACAAAATAGAACATTTCCATCACCCAAGAAAGCTCTGGTGCCCCCTTGCAGTCAATCTAACTCCTCTTCTCTCCTCCCCTGACCATAAACAATCACTGTTGTGATTTCTATCACCATAGATTAGTTTTGTCTATCGTTGAACTTCGTTGTCAGTGTAGTCATAGAGTATGTACTCCTTTGTGTTTAGCTTCTTTTGTTTAACATAATGCCTTTAAGATTCATCCACATTGTTCCACGTATAAGCAAGTCATTTATTTTTTATTGCTGACTAGTATTCCACTGTACAATTATACCACATTTATTTATCCAATCTTCTGTTAACAGATATTTGTATGATTTCCAGTTTGGGGTTATTATGAATAAAAGTGCTATAAACATTCTTGTACAAGTCTTTTTGTACATAAACATAAGTTTTTATTTCTTTGAATGAACTGGAGTAGAATTAATGGTCATAGTACAGGCGTATGCTTCACATTACAAGAAATGGACAGTTTTCCAAAGTGGTTGTACTATTTTGTACTCTAGCTGCAGTGCTGAATTTCAGTTACTCCACATCACCAAAATTTAGTGTTATCAGACTTCTAAATTTGAGCTACTTTAGTGAGTGTGAAGTATCATATTGTGGTTTTAATTTGCATTTCTCTGATGACTGAGACATTGAATACCTTTTCATATGCTTATTGGCCTTCATATATTTTCTTTGGTAAAGTGTCTTTGCAAGTATTTTATGCATTTTAAAACTGGACTGCTTATTACTTTATTATTGAAGGCATTCTTTCTGAATTCTGGATATAAACCCCTTGTGAGACATCTGCATTATGAATATTTTCTTCTAGACCAAAGCTTGCCTTTTCATTTTCTTAACTGACTTTGGACAAGTAGAACTTTTTACTTTTGATGAAGCCCAGTTTATAATTTTTAATGGTTAGTTTCTTTTGTGTCCTGAGGAGGGTTACTGCAGAATCAGGCTCTCCACTGAGGGGCTACTGGATTCCATGATCATCTCTCTCTTTTGGAATGGGAATGTCTATCCTATGTCCATCTCATCACTGTATTTTGAGAAGCAGATAACTTACTTTCTAGTTTTACCAGTCCACAGATGTAGAAGAAGTCAGACCTGGGATGGATCATATCCAAATCCTCACCCATACCTGATTTTGATGATTTACATGATGAGACTTTGAACTTTTGAGTTGGTGATATTTATATGAGATTTTTGGATTCAGAGTCAATGCTGGAATGAGTTAAGACTTTGGGGGATGTAATCTGCACATGAGATTGATGTGATTTTGGGGAGAGGTAGGTGCAGCCAGAGGGCAGACTGTACTGGATTGAATAGTGTCCCTGAAAAATTCATGTCCACCCAGAACCTCGGAATGCGACTTTACTGAAGAAATATGGTCTTTGCAGATGTAATTAGTTAAGTTAATATGAGATCATAACGGATTTATAGTGGGCCTTAAATCCAGTGACTGGTGTCCTTAAAAGAAGGCCATGGGAAGATACACAGGGAAGAAGGCCAGGTGATGATGGAGGCAGAGACTGAAGTCATGTGTCTCCAAGCTGAGGAAAGCCAAGGATTGCCAGCGACCACCAGAAGCTAGGAGAGAGGCAGGAGACCAGTTCTCCCTCAGAGTCTCCAGAAAAAAAAACAAACAGCCTTGCTAATACCTTGATTTCAGATGCTTAGAATTGTTAGTAAATTTCTGTTGCTTGAAACCATCAAGTTTGTGGTACCTTGTTCCAGCAGCCCTAGGAAATGAATGCAGTGCTCCAGCTGAGCCCCTCCTTCAGTTCTAGTTAACTCAAGTGGGTTTTCTTCTATTAAATAACAGTTGTTGGGGCTCCAGTCACATGTCCTTTACCTGTGACTTCTCATTTATCTCTCTCCTTTTTCAATTTTGTAGAGGTATAATTGAAATGCCCTATTTCATTTCTCTTTTGCATGCACTGAGAGTTTGGGGGAAGCTCCAGGCAGTGTCAAGAGATGATCCACCTCCCCGCTCAGCTTCCTCATGATCACACGGGCTTAGCTAGCATAGCAGTATCTCTAGAACCATTTAATTCAATAAATATTTAAACAGTAAAAACAGCCTCAAACAAAACTTTTGCATGACAAAGGATACCATAAACAAAGTGAATAAACAAAGACCTGGAAAGATATTGTAACATGTAAGATAATCAAAGGCATACTTTCTATAATAAACAAAGCTCTTATAAATTGACAATAAAATGAAAAACAACTCAATAGAAAACTGAGGAAAGGGTATAAACAGACTAGTATCAGAAGTGCCAACTCAAATGACAAAGTCATATGAAAAAATGCTCAAATTCATGAGCAGTTAAAGAAATGAAAAATGAAGCAATGGCCACTTTATACACAAAAAAGTGGCGAAGGTTAATAAAGAACAATGCCACCACTTCTTAGTGGCAATATAGGGAAGAATGACATAAATTGTTGAAGCACTGCAGCCTAACTGAAAAAGTAATCTGGAAATTTATATTAAAATTAACAATATAAATATCTTTTGACCCAGGAAATCCATTCCTGGGAAACTATCCCAAAGAGATTTTTTTCTGTACTGTTCAAAATGAGTGACAAAAAAAAAGTAAATAAATAAAAAAGGAAACAAACAATACTCATCAGGAGAGAAATGGATAAATAACTTTAGTAGATTTCCAAGATGGAACAATATGCTGCATTTAAAAACTGAATCAGAGATAAGTAAGATGAGCTAGAGGTATTTCCATAAGGTGTCAATGAATAAAGGAAGATGCAAACAAATTTCGTAATATGATCCAAGTTTTGTAAAGCACATACTCACCAGATGAAGGCATATGCTTGTTTATCATACTTGTCTATGAAATAGATCACATTATTTTGTGCCCAATTTTGTGCTTCTTCCTGTACCCATGCACTTTCCGTGTAACCTCATAGTTTCTTCCCCAAGAGATGAAATAGATTTCCCTGCCCATTGATTATGACTTTAGCCAATGGGATGTTAGCTGATGTGACACAAGCAGACACTTGAAAAAGTGTTTGGGTGATTAGACTTGCCTGCCTGTGTTTCTACTGTCTCCACGGAAGGATATTCTTGGGCGAGCCTCCTCCTGATCCCAGGAGGAGGATGAGGGATACTTGAAACTGAGTAACTCTAGCAAAGATAAAAGCTACTCCAGATAAACCCAATCTGGAGCAGAGCCCCTAGCTGATCCTGAGATGTATGAGCAAACCCAGTCAAGAGTGACCAAATCCCAATCTCGTGATTTATGAACTATAATATTATGTAATTGCCATATTAAATTACTGAGTTTTGGGGTAGTTCGTTATACAGAGTAGCTAATCAATGCTGTGTGTGTGTGCGTGTGTGTGCGTTTATCTGTGTATATACATTCTGTCTGCATAGGATTAGATGTCTGTGTATAAAATAAAAGTATCTGTAATAGGCTAACCTGGATTATGGGAGTAGTAGGATGTAGGTTGATATCGAAAGAGAGGAAGAGAGAAGACTCAAGCAAAAAGTAAAATATAAAGAAATATATGCATAAATAAAAGGATTACTCTAACACAAAAATACATGTATATTATTCCATTTATCTATACACACACACGTACTGGGTAGTGGGTTAGATAGTGCCCCTCCCCAGAGTTTTGTCCACTCTGTAGTATCTTAGGATGTGGCTTTATTTGGATAAGGGTCTTTGCAGGTCTAATTAAGGTAAGGATCTGTAGATGATGTCACCCTGGATTAGGGTGGACCCTAAATCCAATGACTGGTGTCCTTACAAGAGACAGCAAAGCACAAGTCATAGAAACAGACAGGAAGGCCACGTGAAGACAGAAGCAGAGATTAGAGTAATGCACAGACAAGCCAAAGACTGCCGGCAGCCAGTAGACACCACGAGAGAAGCACGGAACAGATTCGCTCTCAGAGACTCCAGAAGGAAGCAACCCTGCTGACACCTTGATTTTGGACTTCTGGCCTCAAGGACAGTGAAAGAATACATTTCTGTTTTAAAATACCAAGTTTGTGGTACTTTGTTATGGCAGCCACAGGAAACTAATACATACTGTATCAATGGTGTTCATCAGTCAGGATGGTGTTCAGCTGCCTGTGCCGTAAAACTGACCACATCCAGTTTCTTATAGATTTCATTCTTTATTATAGAGATATATGGTTATCTTCCTAAATGGATACTGCATTGGAGGAACCAAGCTGCTTTCCAGCGCTAAGAAGGGAGGAAGGGCAAATAGAAAAAGGCAAAAGGCACATGCCAGTGCGGTCTGTCCTCTTTTTAAAAAGTTTTTTCCTGAGAGCCACTGAGAAATTCCCTATTTCACGTTATTGGCCAGACCTGACCTCTCCTAGCTGCAAGGGGGCATAAAATGCAATCATATCCTGGAGATATTTTGCAGTTGGAGCCAGTGTGATTTATTGATGGGTTCGATGTGAAGTTAGGAGAGAGGTAAAGAAGTAAAAAATACAAAACTGGAAAAACGCAACTGCTTTTAATTAAGAAGAAATGTACAATTATAAATAAGTTACACGTTTTTAAAGAGGAAAAGGGCTCAAGGAATAGACAGTAAGAGATGACAAGATGCTGAGTAAGAGATATAAAATGTTCAGGCAGGACTTAGGAAATATGGATAATAACAAAACAGTTACAGAAATAACAACTACATTTGTAACGTAAACTATGGACTTTGGGTGATAATGATGTATCAGTGTAGGTTCACTGACTGTAACAAATGTACCACTCTGCTGGAGGATGCTGATAGTGGGGGAGGCTGTGGGTATGTGGGGGTAGGGGGTATATGAGAAATCTCTCTACTTTCCTCTCAATTTTGCTGTGAACCTAAAACTGCTCTTTAAAAAGTCCATTTAAAAAAAAAGCAAGCATACAGAAAAATACAGACATTAATAAGCAACCCAATTTTACTAAATAGTGGCATATTCACCATAATTTTTAAAAATCTTTTTTAAATGAAGTATTTCAGATTGCTGGGGGGAAAAAAACTCCACCACACTTGAAAGACTAAAAGTAGAATAGATATTACTGATATCAGAAGAGAATAATATGGAGACAGGCTTGAAAAAATTATTCAGTATGAATTGGGAAAAGGGAAATCAATGAAACTAAATAGGAAAAAAGTGACAGTTATGAAAGGGAGACAAAAGAATACTAATAAACTCCAGAAGAAAAGAATAGAAAACCTAGGGGAGAAAAAAATATTCAATGATAAAATTAAAGGAAACTTACTTGAAATTAAAGAAGACACAAATCTGTGAACTGAGTGTATACTAAATTCAATGGAAAAAGTGATTTATAGTAAATAGTGAGACATATACAGGTGAAATTACTGAACCTCAATAAATACATCGAATCTTATGGCTATTCATTTAAAAAAGCTGGAATAAATCAGGGAGACTTCAGACTTCACCACAGCAACACTCAGCCATGGAAGATAGAAGAGCATATTCAGAGTTCTGGGGCGGGGAGTGTGACCCAATGTTATCATCAGTCTAACTTTGTCCGGACATTAAAAAAAGAAAGATATTTTAAAACATAAAAAACAAAAACAAACTCAGAGAGTATTGT
Source organism: Camelus ferus (assembly GCF_009834535.1). Taxonomy (NCBI): domain Eukaryota; kingdom Metazoa; phylum Chordata; class Mammalia; order Artiodactyla; family Camelidae; genus Camelus; species Camelus ferus. Next base: position 37,343,268 of record NC_045732.1, read on the forward strand.
ACCCACAAGCTCTACTTGGAAAAAAAAAAATCACCTGATGACAAAATCCAGCCAACCAAGAGATGAATTGAAATAAAAAAACCAAGGAATGGGGAAGCCGATAAAATCCAATTACCACAAAACCAGTTCAATATATAGAGATTTAAATTAAAACAATGGGCAAAAACATCAGGCAACCGAAACAAAGTGAAAAATTAGTCACCAAAATTAATATCCTGCAAGGTTGAATTTTTAAAAACACATTAAAATGGCAAAGAGAATCACTTTTCAATGATAAGAGATATAATTCAAATAATGAACTAATACTTATTTGTGCAATGAATAATACGTATTCAAGATGCATATATTAAAAGCCTAAAGGAACTACAATGAGAAATCAATAACATGTTCAAAAGTTGTAGACTTTGACTTACTATGCAGTAAGACAGATCAAGTATACCAACTCTTTACCTACCACCATCGTCAAAATCTAAGGTTTTATTGAGGATTTAAATAATATAATTAAGATCATTGATTGAATAAATATATATATTGAACTTTCTACCCTAAAAACAGATAATATTTCCTTTTTCTCATGTATCCATAGAACTATTAGCATGACTAGGTCTTTAATTCTAAGATTTCATCAACAATAAGATACACCAATGATTTCATAATAGCTATAGGGAAAAAAACCTAACAGTTGTCAAATTTCTTTTAATAGCAATTTTGAGGTATGTCACAATTTTAGAGTGATTTAAACAAAACACATTCATCAAATTTAAAATGTCTTCAGACTGCAAAATCTAATATTAATTTATGTTCCACTAAGAAAGTAAAAATGCTGCCAATTATATAACTGCAAGATACCATTAATTGTTGATAAGATGCTTCATTTCATAGACATTAAAATGTGTCTTAGGAACCAATATAAAGGGCAATAAAATTAAAATATATATTAGCATGGAAGGAATAAGGCATAAGCAAAGAAAACTTTAATAAATCCCCCAAAGTACAAATCATGTAGATTGTATTTGTTGACCCCAAATAATGAAACTTAAGTTACTAACAAGCACACAAACTAACCTAATTATTTTTAACTAATTAAAATTAATTTAATTAATAATTGATTAAAGGAATAATCCATAAATTTAATTTTCATTAATTAAAAATCTCAACTTTTGCACCAAAAAAGATGTCAAAGTGAAAAATAGAGTTTATCAAAAGAAGAATAATTAAAAGAACTAAAGCAGCAATCAAAGAAAAATCCACACCCTTAAACAGTTTCATTACTAAATAGGAAAGGTGAAAACAAAGGAATTAAATAGTCAACCTAATAAGTTTTAAAAAAACAGAAAAAACAACCAAGGAAGTCGGAAGAAAGAAATTCATAAGACAAATGAAAATACAGTAAATTAGCAAAAAATTACAGAATTCATAAATAAATTCAAAAGCAGTTGTTTCTTCAGAAAGGGGATAAAAAACCACATAGCCTAAATGAGAAAAAAAAGGACAACTATGAGAACAAATACAAAAATCTATGAATGAGACTAGGATTATTATAGAAACAGAGGATCTTGAAAGAACTAGAAGAAAATGCCTGGTACAAATTTGTGGAGGAAATGGGTAATTTTCCAGGAAGATTATTAAAAATAACTTAAGGAAAGATTTTAAAAACCTAAATGGACTCATAACCAAAGTTGTTGTGTCAGCAAAGGCCCAGCTGAGAAAATAGAAACCACCCTAGGTATTTTAATAGAGAGGTTTTAATTTGGGGATTTAATCACATAGGTGGTGAAGGGCTGAAAGGACAAAAAGGCAAAACTGAGGAAATGCAGAGATAGCAGCTGCAAGAAGCAGCTACCACTCCCTGGGTTGGGGGAACACGAAAGAAGAGGTTGGCATTACTCAAATCTAACAAGTCAGTTACATAAGCCAGAAACTTAGAAGTCATCTGAAATCTCTCTCTCCTTCATCCTTCACATCCAATTAGTGACAAAGTCCTAAACATATCTGAAATCTGGCTCCTAGAAGTTGCTGCTCAGACCTCTGTCGAGGTGTCCCGCCAGTTGCTGCTGGTGTCCCAGTGCTCAGAGGTGCAGCTCCACGGGGCTGGGGTATGGAGTAGCTGAGAGAGATTTGTCTCAGGGTGACTAGAGAAGACCCCTCTGAGTCTAGATCTGTAAGACAAAAATGAGCCAGCCAAACGCAAATTGAGGGAGTTGAAGGTGACAGATCTGAGATATGTTTAGGACTGTGTGACTAATTGGATGTGAAGGATGAAGGACAGAAAGATGTTCAGGATGACTTCCAAGTTTCTAGCATATGTAACTAACTGGCTGGATGACGGTGCCATTTCATGAGAAAGGTGATACCTAAGCAAAGCAGGTTTGGCAGGGGTGAAAGTATGGTTCTGGACATGTGGAGTTTGAGATGCCTGGGAGGCATCAGTATGGAGAAATGGGGTAAATAGACAGATCAGAGGCTAAGAAGAGGGGTCTCAGCTAGAGACACATATTTTCGAGTCAACCATGTATGATATTTGACACCAGGAATGGATGATACTGCCCACGGCAAAAGAATAAGGTGAGAAAAGAACAGGGTCTAAGAAAGTCCTTATGAACCCCAACATTTAAAGATTGGGTAGAGAAGGATAAACTAACAATAGGGACTGAGCAAGAGAGAAAGGAGAAAACATGGAAGCTGAGGAAAGAGCACATTCCAATGAGGATGTGGTGGGCAGTGTCAAGTGTTGACAACATCAAGTATCAGGAAGACTGAAAAGTTGATTTGCACATGGGAAGTGACAGTAGCATCAGCAAAAGCAATTTCTGTGGAGTGATGGTACTGGAAGCCAGAGTGGAGTGGGTTGAGGAGTGAGCAGGAGGTGACAGAGATGCTTAGACAACTCTGGGGAAGGTAATCTTTGAAGGGGACTGGAGAGATGGTGTGGCTGGTGAGGGCTTGGGGATATTTACTGTTGGTGGTGGATTTTTTTTTTTATAATCAAAACCTTTATATTCACTGCACTCATGAAAACTAGAATTTGGGACAGCACTTAAAAAATACTATGACTCAACTCTTATATCTGACCACCTATGCAGTGTCCCTACTTGATGTCTAATAGATATCATAAGATTAACATTTTTAAAATTGAATTCTTGATCTTCTCATTCAAACATGCTATGCCAGCAGTCTTTCCCATCTCAGTGTTAGCTCTTTTTGGTTGCTTGGATCAACAACTTGTCATTCTAGATTATCTTCTTTCTCTCACACCTAAATGTAACCCATCAGCAGATCTTACTGGCTCAGCCTTTAAAATGTACCTAGAACACAACCACCTCTCGCCACGGCCACCTTTGTGCCACTTTCATCTCTCTCTGGGATTATTTCAATGGCCTTCCAACTACTCATCTAGCTTCCACCCTTGCTCCTCTAGAGACTACTCTCAACCCCCATGATTATAAAGGGTTCCTTTCATACGTAAATCAAATCGTCAGGCTTTTGCTCAAAACACTCCAATGACACTTCTTCCTCCAGTAAGAGCTAAAGTCTTTAAAATAGCTTACAAATCCCTACGTGATCTGACCCCATTGCCTTCGTGATTTCATCATCTAACACTCCTTTACTCTATCTGCTACTGCCACACTGACCTATTTGCCATTCCTTGAATATTTCAAGCACGCCTCTGCCTCAAGGCCTTTGCACTGGCTATTTCCCCTGTCTGACCTGCTTTTCCCCAGCTATCTGCACGGGTAATTTCCTCTCTTCCTTTCATTTAAGAGTTCTCTTTAAATTACTGGTTTAAGTAATTTTATTTTAAGAACCATTACTGGTTCTTCAAATACTACCTTTCTCGGCTAAATAAGTTTGAGAGATTTAAACCATGAGTGTTGTAAAGGTTCACATTATATATGATTAGGAATTTGTGAATTGTTTTAAGAATGTGTGCTGAGAGAAAGCCTAGTGAGAGAGTTTACAAGAAAGAAAGAGAGAGAAAGAGAGAGAGAGAAAGAAAGAAAGAAAGAAAAGAAAAGAAAAGAAAGAAAAGAAAGAAAGAAAGAAAGAAAGAAAGAAAGAAAGAAAGAAAGAAAGAAAGAAAGAAAGAAAGAAAAGAAGGAAGGAAGGAAGGAAGGAAGGAGGAAGGAAGGAAGGAAGGAGAAAAGACAAAAACAAACAAAAAAATGACATCATGTATCCCCAAAACTTGAAAGTGGAAAAGGTCCAAGGCCCCAAACAATGCTTCACATTACAAAAGATAGAAGAGCTACAAGAAAATACAGGTACTTATTGTCATTCACAACTCTAAAAAACAGCATTATGATACAGACTAACATAATACACAGTGAAAACATATCATAGCCAGCTGACCTAATTACTGCCTACCATATGCTTGATATTCTCTAAGGTGCGTACTTCATCTTTAATCCTTCCATTAACTCTGCAAAGTGAGGAAACTGAGGTTTACAGAGGGTATGTGTCCTCTCTGAGCCCACAAACTAGGAAGCGGCAGAGAGTAATTTACACCGAAGTTGGGAGGTAGGAGATGGGGAAGGTTCTGACTCCAGAAACTCAGCTCTTTTCATTACACTATGGGATCTGCCACTCCCACCCTCTCAAGTAAATAGAATGTTTGTTAGAGAAAACTTTTTTCTACCTTATTTTGGTTTTACAATACAAATTTACTTGGGCATTTCTATGGCCTTAATAAGAATGCAATCGTAACTTTAGAATTAATCACTTATTTGGCAATGAGTGGTGGGCTTAGTTTTTTCTATTTTGTTAATTTATTAGACCACCTTATACAGTATCTTGTAGGTGAACTTGACCTCCTTGCACATCTCACTTTTTTGAATGGATTACAGAAGGATTCCAAAATAGTTTGGGACTTGAGAGTGCATCATACTCCTAGTCAGCATTCCTCTCATTTCAATTTCTGGCCCTTGTGGTAGGGAGAGAGACAGGAGAGGAGAAAGACAAGGAAATGTTTCTGTCTGGAAGATAGGTCAAGGGTTGTGTTCTAGAAGGAAGGCAAATTAATACCTTATGCTTGAATAAATAGAAAAAAATAGAATTTTGAGTAAACGTGATATTAGGTATTAATAACCCAAGCACTCAATTTTCCAGCCATGGAGGAATTATACAAATGGTACAAAGAAACAGGAAGTACTTGAACCAGTTGGGTGAATGTATAAAAGGCCTGGTCCCTATAGTAGGTCAAGAAAGACATTTATAAAAGCAGCTGAACTGGCCATTCTTAACAGCATCCATTTGCTTCAATCTGGATCTAACAAAGTGGGACGCGGTGTTTGAAATTAAATGAAAAAATAGGATGAAATGAACAAACCCTAAATCCACATTAAAATTTCTTAATTTAATATTTCATAGATTCCTGAGAATCTTCAATTTGGAATATTCTGGATTCTGAATCCAAAGCCCAATGATTTAGATAATCTGCTAGTGAAGGAGACTAAATGAGAGAGGTAAGTTTTAGTACAAAGCCATGTTGCTCATTTTTTCTCTTACAGATTTTTTTGTTAAATAAATCAAGGTTGTTCTTTCTAAAACTCCAAATCTAATTACTACGTGAATCGCCTCAGCATTTCCACTTATATTTCCGACTTAGAGTTTAAATCTGATTGGAATGATATCGGAGTCTTTCCAATAGAAACCAAGGAAGTCGTTTCTATAGACACCGTGTAGCCCAAAATAAACATTTTTGATAAATATTGTTGACTGAACTCTGGGCCACAAAACAACACTTTCTACTTCCAGCCAAGGTAATCACTCACTTGGCACAAAATGAAATTACACAAGACATTCTGCGCCTTAAAGATGGAAAACGTTTCCCTGCCTAATACTCTTCCGGGAACAAAATAACAATTACAACAACGATAATTATAACAAAGTTGCTTATTAATGATGTACACACGAATTTATTTCCAAATTTCTCCTAATTGTGAAAACATTTAGGAAAAAAGGAAATTGATTATATGCCCCAGTTGGATTTTGGACTGCCCAGGACCAAAGCTGATCTAAAATCCAATCTTTGCAGGCCAAATTGGCAAGGATACTCTCTGCACAGCAGCATGGTAAACAGTATACAGTTGACCCTTGAGCAACATGGTTTTGAACTGCAAAGGTCCATTTATACGTGGATTGTTTTCAATAGTAAATACCACAGTACTACACAATGTGCAGTTGGTTGAATCCAAGAATGAAGAACCTGAGATAGCGAGGGTCCGCTATGGGACCTGAGCATCCGAGGATTTTGGTACATGCGGGGGCTCTTAGAAGCAATCCCCGCAGATACCTAGGGATGACTGTATATACTATAGGTGAATATTATATCCTTCTGGTCAGGTTCAGGATGTAGGTGAGTGGGTAGAAGACTCTTAGAACTCCACTAACATGAATTTTTCTCTTTTTAGGGTGAAAGAAATACAGACTTCACAGAAAGAATAGTAGATATCAGGTTTCCAGATATTTTGAATCATCTGTAATAGATGAAAAACAGAGAACAGTATAACAGAGGCAGATGCCCATTCGTAAATGTGCTGTGCAAATGTACTTTTAGAAACAGTATTTAGGGGGTTTATAGAAAAAATACTGTTTTAATGGAACTGCTCAGAGAATATCATCTCTCTAAGACCAAGGCCTGGAAACACCCAACATTGGATTTCTTAAACTGCAGGTTGACAGGAGCAGAGAGGAAGAACAGTAGTTTCTACCCTGAGGGTCCAAAGTTCAGAGGGCTTATTGCTTTTTTACTTCCATTTAATATTTGGGTTCACAAATGTTTTTACCAAAACAATACTGAGAGCATTTAATTCCAAACCAGATCACCAGATCACCAGATCAGACTGTCCTCTCTCTGTGTGTGTCTCTCTCTCTCCCTCCCTCTTTCTCCCAGAGAATTTTATATTAATGGAATTTCAAAAAATGTATTCAAGTATAACATATTTGAAGAAAAATGTCCAAATATATGTGTCAGCTTAACAAATTTTCACAAAGTGACCACACCTCAATTACCAGCACCTAGCACTCAGATGAAGCAATAGAACATTATTATGCGTGCTACTTTAAATGAAATGTTAAAATTCATTACTTGAATTTTGAGTACTGGGGGTGACACTGAAAGAAATGTTGGACTTAAGAAAAGAAATTCTTTGCTACAGAATATATTAGTTCCTATAAGTCAAGAAAAAAATATTTTGAGAATTATGAAGAGGTTAGTGTCTTCATTCTTTAAATGGCACAGTTTGGTTTTAGACATCATTGTCCTGCTACAATGCAAGCTGATTCGCTCTGCTCCTCTTCAGTCCCTCATCTACCAATTTTGTTGTTTGCATCATTTTTACATTGTCAGTGTTGAAAATATTTCATTCTGCAACCATAGAACTTACACTGCTTAAACTTATTCTTATATTTAAATGGATTCAAACTCAACTGCAGACCTCTTCATCAGGGCTCCTGCATTCCTGAGTTCTTTATTTTAATTCCTTTTTCTGTTGGCAGAATTTTGTCACTGAGTATTTTTTTTTAAAGTTCTGAGTTCCTATTTGAGAATGTCTGAGTATTGTTTTTCACCCGAGTAATAAATTATTTTGAGTCACATAGTCTGACTTATTCTACTGTCTCCTGTCATTGAATGTTTCTGTAAAGCCGGCTTGATCCTACCCTCCCCTGGAACCACCATCTTTTTGATGACTTCTATTGCTGCTTGGATACTTGAAGACTTTTTTCTTCCCTGAAGTTGAAAAATATAACTAGCTTGTTTTTCAATGTCAACTTTTCTGAATAATTTTACTTGGTATACAGTGTGCCTATGAAATCTGCAGAGGAACATGTTTGGAAAATTTTCTGTATTACATCTGAATTTTTTTAATTTCGTTTGTTGAGATCTTTATTCAGTGACATCAATTATGTTTATAGTATGTTGCCTTTGTTTCTATCTCCAACATTTCTGCTCCATTTTCTTTAACTCTTTGTGTCTCTTCTCTGTGATTATCTGAACCCTTCTCCCTGTGCCAGCAATTAAACTTTCTGTCATGACTGTTTTGTCTATAGCCCATTTATTAACTCTCTAGGGGTTTGTGTGTTTGGGGTTTGGACTTTTGGAGGAGGGAGGGTGTTCAACTTTTGTTTCCTTTGCTCTTTAATTTCCTTTTTAAAAATCTCCCTAATAGTTTATTGTTTTTCCTATTATCACTAAGGTCTTCTATAGCTGGAAGGGTTTATGGGTTGTACTCGCTTCCAGACTTGTATCTTTTGCATACTATTTTTTTTTTTTGCTTCAGTTCGCCATACTATTCTTTTCTTCTTGCTCATGATTATGAGAATAGCCTGTATGTTCTATCCAGACCTAATGTAGCTGGATTCTCAACTCCAGTGCATCTTGTCTTAGTCCAATTTCCATTACTATCAGCGTTAAAAGAGTAAATTATGGCATGGAACTATAGACCTTTTCTATCAGATAATATTGTATTTACGACATTGTAGTGTCAATTAAATGGGTTGTATATATATAAACACATATATAGATGTTATATATAAAACAATAAGATGTGACTTATATACCCATAGACATATATGACTCAGGTTAGGACTTGAACCTATGAAATACTGAAAATCTTCTCTCCCAATGTTAATTTAGTACCATAATTTGTAAACTTTGAATCTAGTTTCAGAATTGAAACTAACCAAATTGATACACTTAAACAGAAGAGAGTGAAGGAAGAACACTTTCATCATGGCTTCTATGCTGATGGTGCAAGAAGGTCCTGGAATTCTAGGAGCTATGGGAATAATCAGACTGAGAAGCTCCTACATGGTAGGTAAGCAAAGCTATAATGAGTCTTGCACCTTCCTTATCTACCACACTCAAATTAAGCGCATCATTTCCCATATAGTTTAGAGTTCCCAAAGATGCAGAAATGCTGAGAACAACAAAAGGTAGTCTTTAGTATTCTCAGTTTTTCCCATGCCCTATTCCTCCTAGATTCAAGGCTAAAGAGGCATTTTTAAAAATTAGATTGTGACAAAATGCTACTTCCAACACATTCAGACATGCCAGAACCTAAAAGCTTAAGGTGTGAGGCCAGCAGACTCAATACTGCCATGTTCCCAGGTTTTAGCATCTTCCTATCTTCTCCCAACTAAATCTTCATGAGGGTGTTTCTTATAATGATGATTACTTTGAGATTAAATACCCTCCCCCAACTTTAACTCAGAATATTATGATGCTGTTTCTGCATTTTTGTATCATGTGACAGTGGTTCCTCCATGGCAGATGATAAAAATGCCCTGATTCCTGATTCCATAAAAGAGAAACTGGCTTTGGGACTTTGGCAAGGCATTTAGCAAGGTTTCTCATAATATTCTGTGGTCAAGGAGAAAATTATAGGCTAGATGATTATACAATTAACATGATTCATAGCTGGCTGGAACAACATACACCAAAAGGTGCTAATTAATTAATTAATAAAAGATGTTAATTAATGGACTGATATCAAGCTGAAGAGGCTTTCCAAATGTTCTAAAGTACTTTGCCCTTTGCCCAGCCAGTGCTGCCTGTAAATTATCAATAACTTGGATGAATAAATAGAAGAGTTATCAAATGTATGGGTAAGATCCAAACACATTAGAGCACAGAATTAAGACCTAAAATACTGAAACAGGCTGGAGTAATAGGCTAAATCTAATGAGACAAAGTTCAAGAAGGATAAATATAAAGTTCTGTACTTTGGTCCAAGAAGTTTTGCCCTGCTCAAGCATGGGACACACAGAATTTTGTTCACCAGCTTCACATGGATATAGCTGTTAAAAGAAGTCCATTTAAATGGTAGGCAGCATTGTAAGAAGTAGATATTTGTTAGGTGGTAGAAGGAACATTGGTTCTGGTATCGGAAAACTAGATCAAATCCCAATTCTGCTACTATGGCCACTTGAAATCTGTGATCCCTAACTTTCTTCTCAGGGTTGTTGTGAAGTTAAAATGTGTTAACATGTCTAAATCCCAAGCACTGTGTGCAATAAATATGACCTAGAAAAGGTACCATTTACAGTAAAATAGGTGGCCGTGCCACACCATTTTGTCCTAGAAAAGATGGTGCTTGAATGAATTCCAGGCGCCACACTTACAAGCGAAGTGGAACTACTTCCAAAGATGGTGACCAGGATGGATGAGCAACTCAAGAGAGACCACAAAGACCGGTGTTGCAGAAACTGGGGATAGCTGGCTTGAAGAGCAGTGGATTGGAGATCTTGTCTACTTTCAAATATCTGATGGTATGCTGCATGGCCTCCTGGAAGGCTCCAAGGTGGGAAGAACTAATCTAGAAGGTGGAAATCACGAGAATATAGGCCAGGGTGACCACTTGGTGGGGATGTTGTGAGCAATTTCAGCAAAAGTGGATGGTTGGACTACATGGCCTTTAATAAGACAGCCTGTCATATTCCTAGGACCTTTTGCATGAATTGGCTCCTTCTAAATTCTGCCTCAAAGTAATCAAGAATCTCCACTCTCTTGAGTTGGGCTGGTTTCTAGCTTTACAATAATGCCACCTATCCCTCCTGCTCTAGGCCAAACCTCTTATTTCTCCAATCTGCCTTCTTTGACTAGTTCACTGTTGTTCTGTATTTTGTTTATAAATTTCTGGTTATTTTAAATGCCATCTTTCCTCAAACTATCCAAAGGACCCAGAGGGGGTCATTTGCGAACACTTTTTGGGAGATGGACCAGCAAAACATGATTTTCTGGTTACTGAAATAAGAACGTAATGTGGGAATTAAGAATCTGAACCAAGAGCTGGAGCTGTGGACCAAGAAGTGGGGTTGGTGTCCAGACCACAGACAAGGCTTTTACCGAGAATTGAGCGTATCGGGAAGGAAGCAGAGACTAGAGGCCTTGAGCCTGCTGGCCTACACAAAGTACTCAAAAGTTGTTTGCTCACCGGACTTCCCTTGTTTTCCAGATGCAAAATGAGGCCTGGGTAGGTCGCTCAGCATCTCCAGCCTGTTCCAGAGCGTGACTGGGAAAGTGCCTGGGGCGACCGGAGAGGCTCTTCGCCTCCCGCCGGGCTACGCCCGCCCGCTTCCCTTCCAAGTCAGCCCGGGGAACCATTTTCATTTTTTTTCCTCCGCGTGAGGAAGGAAAATTGGCTGCGCGCCGGTTGCCACAGACGCGGCCGCCACTTCGGCGCGGCTCGGGTGAAAGAGGACGCTGAGGAGAGGGGGCTGTGGCTCCTGACTGGCTGGGGCGCGAAGGCTTATTTGCATAATATTCTGTGACGGCACCTGATTGGCTGAAGCAGGAGGGGCGGTGGTGGGGTGATTCCAAGGGCCGGGAACTCTGGACCCCGACCTTTCCGTTCCGGAGTTACCCCGGTGGGCTTGAGTTGTTGTTCTGGCCCAAGGGGAGCCAAGGAGACCCGGTTTGGGAAGTTTTGCAGGCAGGTGCATGAGCCATCTTTCTCTTAACAGTGTTTAAGAAATGTGAAAGAACAGGAATCGAGAAACTGGCGGATGGAGAGTGACCTCGACACGAGAGGAAGGAAGGAAACAGATCAGAGGAGTGGAGGCCGAAAAGAGAAGGCATTAGGAGCTTTCTCCCAGGCTGGGCTTTTTTTTTCTTTTCTTTTCTTTTCTTTTTTTTTTTTTTTTTTTTTTTGCTGGGGTCCCTTTGCTAGATTACTTGGATTTGCGTTTTCTGCGAGTTATTATCGCACTTTGCTGGAACTGGAAAGGAAAAAAGCAGGATCCTGGCATTTAATAACTCAAATCTGAATACAAGTTTTCATCCAGAGGCATACGTACTTAAAATATCAAGAGGGTCTGTCTTGGGGGACAAAATGTGTTTTAATTTATAGGGAATCAGTTACTGGAAACTGGATGTGTGTTTTTTTCGAGATTACCTCTTGGAATGCTTTTTGTATGTCATTGCACATAAGGGCTGAAAATCAAGCTGGACTACTTTGTACTTTCTGGCTGCTTAAGCACCAGGGGAAGTGTCTGTAGCTCATCATAGACCATTTCCACATTTTTAAGGTTTCTGAATCTTCACATAACACCTCTAGACTATGATGAGGTCTTATACTAAGTACAATTTATCTTTATAAAGTTTACAATTTACATAATAATTTTTACATCTATTATCTAATCACCCTTGACCAAAATTTGTCACAACCCATGAGAGTAACTCCATTTTGTTGATAAGGAAACTGGGGCTGGAAGAGTTTCTAAGTCTCCACGTGTGCAAAGAGGGGGGTGAGATTATTTTAATGCTCGAAATTTATATAATGCTTTTTTCTGCTACATTTTCTTCCCATTGATCCTCCCAAAGGCCCTGATAGGTTGAGCAGGTAACATCCCAATTTTATAGGTAAGAAAACAAGGGCTGTGATCTGGCAGAGCTAATATGCCCAGGGAAGGGGGCTCCCCAGGCTGGGCTCTGTCTCCAGGAGTCACAGACTTCTGCCCAGCCCTTATAGCACCAAGTCAGATTTACATTCGAAAGACAATTAGGAAGATGGTTTGCTGTGAGAAAAAAAATTAAATATAGATCATTAAGGTGAAAGAAAGAAAAAAATAACCCCCTTTATTATGTGCTTCTCCCTTTTGGCACTTTTTGTCCTGTGACAAAACAGTGTACTAAAAAACACCCCTGAAAGATTTTAGAAAAAAGAGATTCAAAATTAGAAACTGTTGAATTATCTGTACTATTGCTGGAGAACACTGGCAGATGAAGGACATGGCATGGGAAGTGAGATGGTAAAATAAAAATGAAAACGGGCTGAGTTTGGAGTCCCAAAGTGAAATTTAAGGTGCAAGCCTCTTAAAAATTAAATACAGCGATTTGGTAGGTAGTTTAGGTTTTTTTAAAATGACCTTGCGTTTTAAGAACTATTTTTGGAAAGGAACATTTCAAACTCCCTTCTCAAAAAAAAAAGAAAATACTGGACACCTCCCCACTTTTCTGTCAAATGATGAAAGACACCCAACACCGGACCTACCTACTGTCACTCTCTCTTGGCCCTTTGGCAGCCAAAAGGCCACTCGGCCTGGGATCTCTGAGTAGAGGGACTTGGACAAAAGTCAGGAATTTGGGCTACTTCTCCCCATTGCCACATCTGATGCCTTGGGAAAATGTGCAGATACGATGATGGTCCCTCTTCATCCCTGGCAAAGGCTGTTACAGGAAAGATTGGGGAAGACCTCGCCAGGAGGGAGGCAAAAGCCTCCAAGGCTCCCCTCCCCCAAGCAGCTGGCCAAGGCCAGGGCCACCGCGGGAGCACCACACGTCCACGTGCATCCGGCATGCCCAGTCACCCTTCTTACGTAAGAGTCTCTGGAAGGAGTTGCGCCTGCTGAGGTTCCCTCTGCCCCGACGGCTAATAATAAACCGGATCGGTAGTTTCCGGGCCACCGCCAGTATAGATGCTGGGTTGAGGGCCTCACTTTGCAACCCGGGTGCGGGCAATTCTGTCATCCCACCCAGGGAGCGTGAGCAACGCCCACCCAACCCCCCCGCACTCCAGCCCGCCCTCCTGTCGGTCCGGATGCCGGGGCCTTTTTAACCCGCGCAGTGCCTGGCCCTCCCCCCAAGCTGGCCTGCTCTGCGCTCAGCGCCGGCGGGGTGCGGCTGCTCGATCCCTCCTCTGCCCTTGCCTGCCCTGCGCCCTCCCTACACCCGGGTATCAGGCGAGAGGCGGAGCTGGCCCGGCGTGCGCCGCCCCCACTGTAGAAAGGGCTGAGAGTTACTCGCGGTCAACCCGAGCTCGGGCCTTTTATCTCGGCGCTGCCGGGGAGGCGGGAGGAGGAGACACCGGGGGTGGCCCTGAGGTCCGGCGACACATTTCCGGGACTCTATAAATTGAGCACCTGGGATGGGTAGAGGGCCGACGCCGCCGCCGCCACCACCCGCAGTTACAGTCCGGCCACTGACCGCAGCAGCGCCCGCAGGCAGCAGCCGCCAGCAGCGGGAACATTGAGCTACCTAGCAGCAGGAGATTTCGAGGCGCCAGAGGAGGTGCGTGCCCCAGCCCCATCTCTGACCCGTCAGCGTGAGTGCTTGGACTCAGGCTTTTCCGAGGGGGACGGGAGTGGGGAGCACCCCTTCCTTCTCTCCGCCGCGCTGGGCGGGAGAGGAAGTGGGACCGCCCGGCTGCAGGGAGCCACCCGGGCGCCGTCCCAGGCGAGCAGTAACTGGGGAGGGAGGTGTGCGCAGGCGGGGGCGCCGGGCACCCTAGCCGGGTGAATAATCTTTCTTTTTCGTCCCCGTTTCCCAACCAGGCCAGGGCGCGACCCATACCAACGCGCGGTTATCGCGAGCTTCCGGACACCCAAGCCAGGAGAAGTCGCGCATCTCGCAGGGCCGGGCTGCGAGCGAGACGAGAGTTGGAGAGGGCGGAGGAGGAGCCGGGAATCCCGTGGCACCAGCTTAAGCAGGCCCCCGGCGAGGGCTTCAGAGAGCGCGTGAAGGCGGGCAGCCCCTCGCCCCAGCCGGCCATCCCGTGCCCCTGCGTCCTAGGGCTTCGGCGCCCGCGCGGCCACCATGATGCAAATTTGCGACACCTACAACCAGAAGCACTCGCTCTTTAACGCCATGAATCGCTTCATTGGCGCCGTGAACAACATGGACCAGACGGTGATGGTGCCCAGCCTGCTGCGCGACGTGCCCCTGGCCGAGCCTGGGCTGGACAACGACGTCGGCGTGGAGGTAGGCGGCAGTGGTGACTGCCTGCAGGAGCGCACGCCCCCGGCCCCCGGCCCGAGCAGCGCCAACGGCAGCTTTTTCGCGCCTTCCCGGGACATGTACAGCCACTACGTGCTGCTCAAGTCCATCCGTAACGACATCGAGTGGGGGGTCCTGCACCAGCCGCCGCCGCCGGTGGGGAGCGAGGAGGGAAGCGCCTGGAAGTCCAAGGACATCCTGGTGGACCTGAGCCACCTGGAGGGCGCGGACGCCGGCGAGGAGGACCTGGAACAGCAGTTCCACTACCACCTGCGCGGGCTGCACACTGTGCTCTCCAAACTCACGCGCAAAGCCAACATCCTCACCAACAGATACAAGCAGGAGATCGGCTTCAGCAATTGGGGCCACTGAGGCGGGTCGCCCGCGGCTGCCCAGCACCCTTCCCGGCTCCATCTTTCACCCTCTCTCTTTCCTCAAAGCTATTTTCTTTCTGGCTGCAGGGCGCGATGGGCGGACAGCAAAGTTGGGCGGCTGCGTACGTGCAGGGGACGCGGCGGGGTTGCATGGAGAAGGGGGCTTCTTTTGGGAGAGGAGAGGCAAGTGGTGGCGAAAGAGGGGGGTGCTCAAGGACGTCCCTCTCTCCCGAGGTGGGGGTGGGGAGGGGGCTGTGTTCGACTTTGGTGGAATGGGACTGAGTTGACGCCCTGCATTCAGTCTGTGCCTTTCCAGGAGTTTCTTTTCTGTTCTTTCCGGAGGAGAAGGGCCGAGAAAGGGCCATTCCGGGGCGCGGCGCTGGGTTGCCACACTTGGGAGCGCCGCCCGGAGCCGGGCGCTGGGGAAGGCGGGGCGCGCAGCCTCCAGCCGCCCTGCCGTTGGGCCGGTGGAGGCCGCAGCGTTACTAGGATTGCGTCAGTTTTCCTGTTTGCACTATTTCTTTTTGTAACAGTTGCCCTGTCTTAAGTATTTCGAATCTCCTCCTTGCTCTGAAACTTCGGCAATTCCATTGTGATAAGCGCACAAACAGCACTGTCTGTCGGTAACCGGTACTACTTTATTAATGATTTTCTGTTACACTGTATATGTGTCCTGTGGCACACCTACCCCATCCCTTTCACGCCACCCCCACCCAGTGTGTGTAAGCTGGCACTGTGCCAGCTTGTACGAAGCTTGCCACTCAGCCAGTGAAAATAATAACATTATTACGAGAAAGTGGACTTAACCGAAATGGAACCACCTGACATTCTATCCGTGTTGTACATAGAATTATGAAGGGTTCCATTGTTGTTATATGTCTTAAGTTTATTTAAAACTTTTTTAATCCAGATGTAGACTATATTCTAAAAAATAAAAAAAGCAGATGTGTTAACGAAACTCAACAAGTTTGTTGCTTTCTGATCCGCCAATGGATGGCTTAGTAGTTAAATAAAAATAAACTTAATTGATTTTTCTTTTTAAGAAAAGTAAATTTTATTTTCCCTCTGGTATTTCAAAGTGGTGGATAATCATCTCTCTAAGTATTCAGTTTTGTTTGGGAAGCAGCTACTAACAAGATCTATTTCTATTTCTAATTCAGAAATTATTTTATTTCTAATTCAGTACCAAGCTAAGCCCATACACACCTCAACAAAATTCATAAATATTCAAAGTACTTGAGAAGGTGCATATATTACAGTTTTCAACCAACTTGACTAGCTTATTGGAGTGCTTACTTAACTTTTTGAATTTTTTAAGAGGCACAAGCATAAACCATGTGTTTGGAGGCATAAAAACTTATTTTTAAGGCAGAAATTTCACTTGGCCACTGAGAAGTAAAGAATTAGAAGAAAAACACCAGCTAATACTAGTGCACACACCTTGCTGGTCTTTACTTACCAGTTTTTATTGTTGGTCTTAGGAGATACTTAAGTGTGTTATAACATGTGCCATGGCCTCCGACGAGTTCCAGTGAAGTGCTAAGCTTTGTAAAGCTGTGCCCAGCAATGCTTCCAGTTTTCCAGTAAGCCGATCTGCAGCTGTGGGCAGCAGATCTGAGCCAGACTGCAGTGGGGCCCTTCGAAACACTTCCTTAGATGCCAATATGATGATTTCCTGGGAGACTGGGACAGGCGAAACATAGTGCTCTGTATTTTAAGTGTTAGATCAATTTCCTTTTTCGATCTTGAAGTCATGAGACATTCTCTAAGCTCATAGAGCTTGACTTCAAAATGCATGTAACTTTGCAGTTAAAAAAAAACAAACCAAAAGTTTTTTGTGGTGTGGGCAGCTCAAGCCTATTATCAGCTTTTAGCAGCAGCAAAAAAATGGAGAAGTGCCAAGGCTGGCTGTGTTGCCAGAGAAAGTTAATCGTTAATATAGAAAGATAAGCTAGGCAGCACCAGAAGTAAGGAATATGGCCTCTTGCTTGGTAACCCCTTGAAAATATCAAAGTATAAGCAAAAAATTTTAAAAACAGAAACTTAGAGAAGCCACGTGTTAGAAAGAAAAGCCAAGATGTTGAGCCAGAAAGTTGTATGTTCAGATCCCCTCGTTATTAATTGTGAGTATTTAACTCTCCAAGCTTGTTGCCACATTTGAAATTCGGCATAATGATAAGTACAAGGCTTACTTCATGGAGTTGCAGCGAGAATGAAAGGAGATGGTGTATAGAATGTCTGATGCTTAGAAGTTTCTTTAGACACTCCTGTTCTCTAATTGTTGGTTTGTATCTTTATATTTCCCCTTTTGCCTTTCTACAGGGATATATGAAGCTTGGGATAATATGCCCACTTTAACAAAAAGCATAATTTCAATTACATCCATGAAACAACAGGTAAACTATTTCTTTTCTCAAAGTCTCAAGAAAGAACCTGAATTAAAACCAAGTAGTCACAGTTTGGCAGGTGATATCAAGAATTTTATGAGATGTTAACTGCAAGTTGTTTTCAGATCATTCTTGTATATAGAATACAGAAAGGTAGATGCTGATAGCAAAACTAAACTCTCATAATAAAGTTATTAACTTTATTTTTGAGAACAGTCATGTAAGACTATTTTTATGTATAAATATTGATTCTGACCTAGGAGTAGTGATATCACTGTTCAAGAGGATTGGATTCTTTTATGAACCAGTAGGGTTTGTCTGGCCCAGTGCTATTCCACTGATGTAACTACTATTTTATTTAGATTCAGTTTATGAAACAAAAGGTCAAATCCTCAACCAGATTCATCTGTGAAAACTCAAGCCATTTAAAATTGTGCTTTAACTTCCAAGGTAAAGTGATAAGTGATTTTACATTGTCAAGTCTTTCCTGAAGAAACTCAAAAGTACTTTATAGATTTTAAAAATTGCAAACGTTGTGCGGCCCCTCCTTCACAGAGCTCTCAGAAATCATCGTTTTCTGCCAGACTAGAGGGAAGGCATGAATAGATGAACTGGGCCGAAAGGAACAGCTCAGATTGAAATTGATTACCCTCCAGATATTTACATTTGCTAAGAATTTTCTACATCAAAACCTCACACCAAAACCTTTGAGAAGGCCTGCTTTTGCCTCTGAAAGCGGCTTTCTGCTTTGCTCACATGGGGCTTTTCGTGTTTTACATTTACACAGTGTTCCTTAGTGGTCTGGCCTAATTTACTCTTTCTCTGAACCTGAACTCATTGTTAGCATGTCACGGCTGCTGGGATTATCATTCTTTGGCCCAACTTGAAAACTAGTTACTGTTAACAATTTTTTTCAAAAAATGAAAGTTATTGTCATTTGCATACACCTCTTCATTTTTAGTTGCTGAACAAAAATCATTTGGGAAAAAGTGGCTTCCTCTCCTCCCCTCCCCCTCTCCTCTTCTTCCTCTGTGGTCCTCAGATGTTTGCAAACTGGACGCAGTTCTGGTAGATTGAGGGTTCAAATCTTATATACTTTTTTTTTAAAAAGGCAATTATCTTTTTATAGGGCATCTAGTACATTTATACCAGTCATTACATCCTCGTGTGATTTATTTTGAAGAGTTTTGAACAAAATAATGACAGATTGTTTTCTTTAAAATTCTAGAGGCATTTTTTACCCCCAACAAATAGAAAATTCTAGATCAGAAGCTTATGAAAACTTCAGCTATGTAGACTAAGGGATTGGTCTCTTAATTGTTATTCTTTTTAAAATTTCAAACTTTATGTAGTTTCTGATCGAGGCTAAGTTGCTTTAATTAGCAAGACAATTTAAACTTAAAATTATTTTGTAAACTTACTCTATCTTTTCTTTTAAGGCCATGTCCAATTTTTTTTAATAACTCAGGGAAATTTAAAGGTTGTTCTTGAGTTACTCTAAATATTAGGCCTCCAGTTAGTTCATTTGAAACTATGTACAACTTTCCGTAAGTAGTGGCGATAAGATAGTCTACCACCAATATAACCATTTCCGTATCTGGAAGCCAGTATTATCCTTTGCCTCATGCAACCAGAGCTCCTTCCCTGGGACCCCCATTTTAGAGGGCCCCCACACTCCTTCCGATTCCCCATGGGCAAGGAATCTTCAGAGCCAAGGGAATGCCCTGAGCTTGTTCCCTTACCTCTAGACCTCGCTTGGGTTCCTGTGTCCCCAGGGTTCCCTGTCCCGATGGTCTGGGCCCATTCCAGGGACTCCAAAGGCACTTGCCCTCAGTTTATCCTCCCGGTGGTGAACATGCTTGATTGCTGGACGGGGCTTGGCCATGCAAACTGGGCTGCCCAAGGGTGAAGCTTGAGGGGGAAGATGAGGGGGAGAGTGTAGGCTGGAGGTTCCCATTTGTTCTCCTGTCTCCGCCTCCCTGGGTTTCAGGGTGAACAAAGGTTTTGAAAACCTGCAGAAAGGAAGTAAGAGGTGAAAGCAGCTCGAGCCTTAGGGATTCCATACTTTTTCTCCCTATTTCCGACATCCCTCAGGAGTCTCTGTGCTCCACTGAAAGAATGTTATTTACTTAATGAAATGGTGGTAAAGGAAAAGGAAAACCGCATCTGTATACAGACCTTTTCCAGCTGCTTGCTGCTATTCAGTGCTTGAACGGTGCTGATTTTGGTAAAGACTCGAATGGATACATTTTCTGTAAAACCCTGAAGATTTCACCTCCTCAAATGTTCTTTCATCTTGCTTTTTTTAAAAAAAAATTATTATTGAGTTAGCTGTTTTCTTTTTAGTGTCAAAAGTCTTGGTCAAGTTAAAGCAGAAACTAATAGTCGTGCATCTGTCTAAACAAAGCCCGCTAAAACTACAACTATCTCATCAGCCCTTCCTGTTTTGGCATTCTCTATTTTTAAGAGGAACTTTTTTTTGTATCTTCCCATTCTTTTTCTTATATTTTATTACCTCTTTGTCTAATGTTTCAGAATGCTTTGCCTAGCAGTTTTAAAAATATATCTGCTGGTGTGCCCAACTTCAGCAATCCCAAACCGGTAAGAATTTTGATTGGAGAAAGTGCTTATCATTTAGTTAAGAACAGGGTTATAGAAGGTCACTTTCTGACTTTCGAACTGTCTAGAGAAAGTGCTTGCAAACCCAGCGGCTAAGAAGACTGAGAAAATACTAGTAAAACATACAGCCCAGTTTTTTTATTTTAGCAAGGAAACAATGTCGGGGGTGGGGCGTTTTCACAAATCTATTTTACTGTTCGATACCAATCTTACTAGTGTTGATATGTGCACTTTTATCAACGAGCATTCAGTTAACAGGGTGAAACTGAACGTGATTCATTTGATGTTTTTAAAGGTAAAAACTAACTGTAGGGCTTTTTTTTTTCCCTTTTGAATGCCACACTGCTGAGGTAAAGAATGTTGTAGCTTGTGGGTGAGCTCAATAGGGCCAATTAAAACCTGACTACTCTTCACCGTGTTGAAATACCTGACAGAGCTTGCTGTGTCCTTGGATAATGGCTTTTTTTTTTTTTTCTACTTAGCAGACATCTAATTGAGGAGATTTCCTGTTTGGTAGTTAAGGAAAGATGAAACCGAAAGTACCACATTGGTAGTTCTGACCAAGGTATTTACATTTTTCTAGTTGTTCACAATGTGATGTTAATTTGAAGCCCTGCTTTTTTTTTTTTTTAAAGGAAACATATGCATTGTGAAAGAACACAGATATGTTTCCTAGTAGCCAAACTATGTGTAGAATGCAAGGAGTGTAGTTAGTGTATGTTGGTCATTCAAAACAAAGTGTAGTATTTTGTAGCGTCTAATTGACATTGCAGCTCATAACTCATGGATGCTTTGAGGGTATAATTTAGTTTCTGTTGTGATAAATACTTGTTGACCATGCTTTCATAGCTTAAATATTTGGGTGGAAAGTGCCAGAAGTTTAGATGTTTAACCCAGCTATTGGGGCCTAGGAGGAATCTCAGAAGCCCTTTCCCTTTAGTGGGCTAGGGAGCAGAGGAAAAGGCCTGCTCCCTGCAGCCAGTTTGGCCCCAAGTGGAAGAAGAGAGGCACCAAGTCAAGCCTGCCTAATTTAGTCTTTCCAAATTTACCAGATGTCACTCCAGCATCCCTGGGTTCGTTGTGATAAGAGGAGTGTTGGAGAAAGGTGTTTCAGGACCCTCCCACCCACTGGAAACCTGAGGAGTAGGGAGGTAATCACTCTCCTCTGATAGCAGGTTGTGGTACCTTTTCCTCTGACTAGAAAGGCAGCCAAAGTTCGGTTGAAGCATATGAAATTGCCGTTTTTGTCAGTCCAAAATGGTTGAACAATCTGATTCCAGCAATTGGATGTCCCTCTGTGGACATGCTATAGTCTTTTTACATCATCTTATGAACTATTGTTTGCCAAATCAGGGTTGACCTGATTTTCAGACAGAAGAAGTGAGGGACCAAAAAAAAAAAAAGACCAAAGTTGGCAATTATATAAGGGAGACAAATAGAATGGAAGAAAAAGGAGACTTAAAATGAAGAGAAGAAATAGAAAAGTAGCAGAGAAGTTGTAGCAAAATGTATTTTCTAAAAAAGACCACAAAGTGATTTCTGGCCCTAAATGCCCTTCCACAACAACCTCGCCCCCTTCCATCAAGAGGTAGAATCTCTGTCTCCTCATCTTGAATTTAGGTGGGGCTTGGTGGCTGCCTTGACAAAATCAATGTGGCCATCACTTCCAAGGCCAGACCATAAATGGTGATACTTCTTCCTCTTATATGAGCTACATGGCTGTCTATTGAGATGCTTGTCCTTGGAACCCAGCTGCAATGCTGTGAGAAAGCCCAGGCCACATGGAGAGGTCACATGTAGGTGTTCCAGCTGACAGTCTCACTGAGGTCCCAGCCAACAGCCAGCATCCAACTGCCAAACACGTGAGCAAGCCTTCAATTGATTCTAGCCCCCAGCCTTCGAGCTACTCTAGCTGATGCCAAGTGGAGCGGAGACAAGCTGTCCCCATCAAGCATTGTCCAAATTTTAGACTTGTGTGCAAAATATTTTCATTCTTTTAAGCCACTGAGTGGTTTGTTACACAGCAATAGATAATTGGAACAGAGACCTTTTTCCAAATTTCAGGAGACTAGAACTAAGCAAAAACAATCAAAAGTAGAATGTAATCTATGAAACAGGGTCTATTTTATCACATTTGCCTGAGTAACAGCTTCTAATAAACCTGGAACCTTTGGAAACATTCATCTGATGACTGATGTAGAGAATAGAAGGATTAGAAGTGATGGGTGATGAGAGAGATGTTATAAGTAACATTTTCCAGTTCTGTTAAAGCTGGGTGTGGCAGGTAGAATAATGGTCCCCCAAAGATGTCTGTGTCCTAATCCCCGGAACCTGTGAATATATCACCTTACATGGCAAGGGGTGATTAAAGTTGCAGCTGGAATTAAGGTTGCTAATCACCTGACCTTTAGATGGAGAAATTATCCTGGATTATCCAGATGGGCCCAATGTAACCACAAGCATCTTTCAAAATGAAAGTAGAAGGCAGATAAGCCGGAGTCAGAGTGATGCAGCATGAGAAAGACTTGATTTGCCCTCGCTGGCTTTGAATATGGAGAAAAACGGGCCAGGAGCCAAAAGACGTAGGCAGATTCTAGAAGCTGGAAAAGGCAAGGAAATAGATTCTCCCTAGAGCCTCCAGACAGAACATAGCCCTGCCAACACCTTGATTTCATCCCAGTGAGACCCATCTTAGACTTCCGACTTCCAGAACTGTAAGATAATAATTTGGCATTGTTTGAAGTCACCAGGTTTGTTGGAATTTGTTACAGACGCAATAGGACAGTAAAACCCTTGGCCTCCAGCCTGTGGCCAGTAAATGAAAGGTTATATACTCTTGGCACTTAATCCATTCACTGCTTTGGAGCTGGCTAAAATATAGAATTTCAAACACAGCAACTTGCTGAAAACAGCACTGAAAGGTACTTTTAGTCTTCTTTTGTGAAAGACACTTTATTTTTCTTTTAAGCTCTAATCGTGGTGACAGTAGCCCAGCATAAACAGACAGTGCTTATGGTGCTGCCACTGTATTGCTGAAAGGGCTTGCTTCAAACATAGCGGCATTATTTATTACGTATTCTGTGGTTAAGATTTTAGACCCACTCTCTCCTTATTTTTATGAGTATTTTAAATACTCATTTCTTTCCTTTCTGGAAGATATGGTTTGATCTTTATGTGGACTATTTATTTCTGCAGTGCCCCCATCTCAGCGTTATTATCTTTTTTATTGACATATAATTACATCCAATAAAATGTACAGATCTTAAGGGTACAGTTTGTTAAGTTTTGACAAGTACATACACCCATGTAACTGACACCTCAATAAAGGAATGGAACATTCTCATCACCCTAAGAAGTTTCCTCATGTTCCTTTCTGATCATCCACCACTACAACCTCCCCAGGCAACCACTATTCTGATTTCTAGCCCCATATATTATTAGTTTTGCCTGCTATTGACCTTCATATAAATTGAGTCATACAGTGTATACTCTTGAGTCCGGCTTTTTTCACTCAACCTAATATTTCTGAGACTCTGGCATAAGTCAGTAGTTCATTCCGTTTTATGGTTGAGCGCTATTCTGTTTCATAAATTTTCACAATTTGTTTATCTATTTTCCTATTCATGGACATTTAGGTTGTTTCCATTTTTAACTTATTTTTTAGCTTTTATGAATAAATCTATAAATAACATTCTAGTCAACCCCCCCCCTTTTTTGGATAAATACATAGTAGTGGGATTGCTAGTTCATAAGATAGGTATATATGTACCTTTATAAGAAACTGCCAAAGAGTTTTCACAGTAGTTGTACCATTTACCCTCTCACCAGTCATATATGAGAGCTATAGTTATGCAGTCCCTTTTGATTAGTGATGTCTTCTCCACTGGTACCTAGTACTCTTAGCTCTCACTGAATGGTGATCATTTAGTGCTGAATGGTGATCATTTAGATGGAGCGTAAAAGCTTCTGATGGAGAAACATATTAGACGTTGTCTTGGTGAGCATGAGAGCCGTAATAGGAGAGGAGGTTGGGGTGAGGTGAGGTGAAAGGAAAAGTGGTACCCAGTTGTGAAAGAAAACCAGGATTTAGAGTCAAAGTATCTATTTAGCCCCAGTTCTGCCAGTTCATTCTGTGTGTCCCGGGGGGAATTAACTAACTTTTTGGATTTTTAGTTTTCTGTTTTACAAAATGGGGATAGTGCCTCTCAGGCTTCATAGTAACAGCAATGAACTATACCACTCAGTGCACACCTGTTGTGTATACTTCCTTCTTATTATGGAAGGAAGTCACTATTCCTGTGACTGGTGCAAACCTCCGGCATTATCTCATTTTTTTACTCACAAAGACTCCATGAAGTACATATTAATATTATTCTCATTTTACAGGTGAGTAAATTGTGCCAAAGACTGCTTGTTTCCCAACATCTGTTCTCCCCGTATTCCTCCAACTTTAGCTGGGAACTGGGTCACCCCAAATAAGAGCTATAATTCTCAGCTTCCCTCACAGCTAAGAGTGACCATGTAACAAGGTTCTAACCAATGAGCTGAAAGCAGGAGTTTCACATATGACTTCCAAAATGTGTCTTTAAAGGATAGGAAAGTATCTTTGTTCCTTTCTCCTTCTTGTTGAATGGAATGACATAGGATGGCTGGAGCTCCAACAGCCATCTTAGATAATAAGGCAGCAGCAACATGTTCAGAACAACAAAACAACAGGAGAGTAGGAAGCTGGGTTTCTGATGGTCATGGATACCCTATCTCTGGACTTTGCTTTCAAAGGCCAGAAATAAACTGCTATTGTGTTTAAGCCATTGCCATTTCTGTTGCTCATGGCCAAGTCTAATCCTAAGTAATGTTGAAATAAGGGCTTAAAGAAGTTGTTATAAGAAAAATCAAGTCTTCAAGGTATTACAAAGATTAAGTTATAACTTGTAAAATCTTGAAGTGAGTGTTTGCTAATTGTTAATTGAATACGAGGGCCAGGGAAAGGAGAAAAAGGCAATCCTTGCGGAAGAAGCTCCTTCACTGTCACCTGATCTGTTCATCTAGGCTTCATAAGACAATGCAGCCAAATTCTGAATTATACTCTCTATTTAATCTGTGAATACTCCAGGCCTCTTTTTCTCTCTTCTCTTTTTTCTTCCTTCGTTTAATTTCATTGCTCATTAGTATATACACTGATAATAATTCACACTAGAAGCTTTAGAATTTTATTTATAACTCTCATGAAGAACGTGAACCCAACCTCAAAGCAATCATTCCTGAATTGGGGCTGACAGGGAGTGAGAAGCTGGCTAAAGGAACCAGACTGGTTCCCAGCCCCACCCCTCCCCAGTGCGATGCTGGAAGGCAGAATAAACAGGAAGTGGGTGTGAGGGGAGGGGTGGCTGGGAGAGACTCTCCAAAATGGTCCGCACCTGCTTAACACAGACTCAGAAGGAACGAAGTTCTAAAACATAAGACCCAGTCTCTTCCTCCCTCCCTCCCTCCCTCCCTTCTTTCTCTCTCTCTCTCTCTTCCTTCCTTCCTTCCTTCCTTCCTTCCTTCCTTCCTTCCTTCCTTCCTTCCTTTCTTTCTTTCTTTCTTTCTTTCTTTCTTTCTTTCTTTCTTTCTTTCTTTCTTTCTTTTCTTTCTTTCTTTTCTTTCCTTCCTTCTTCCTTCCTTCCTTCCTTCCTTCTTTCTCTCTCTCTCTTTCTTTCTCTCTCTCTCTCTTTCTTTCTTTCTTTCTTTCTTTCTTTCTTTCTCTCTTCTTTCTTTCTTTCTTTTCCTTCTGTGCAAAGATGTTCTGGAATGAAATACAAGAGCTCAAATGTGGTTCCAGGAAATTCCAGTCTAGCAGGGAAGACCAAATGTAGACAAACAATCCAGCAACACCACGAGAGAGATAATGGAGTTATGCAGGGCTCTGGGAACATGCAGGGGAAGCTTGCACGGAAGTGATGCTTCATTCAGTAAATATTTTTGGGGCGCCTACTATGCACCAGACCTTGGGCTATGTGCTGGTGATGATAGTGAACATTCTACCATCCCTGCCTTAAATGCTTCCGGTCCAGAGGAGGCTACAGACCAGTAAACAGGCAATTACTAGGCAGCCTAATAAGTGGTATTATAGGTGGGTATGCGATGCTACAGGGGCTCAGAGGAGAGGCCCTAAACCAGGTCTGGGGATTGAGGAACAGTCTTGTCTACATTGGGATCTGATGGAATAGCATGGATTAGTGAGGTGAAAATGGGGCTGGCATGCTGTTGCTGTCCTCTCTTCTGGAACCCTCTTTTCTCAGATAGCAATATAGCAGCAAACCCTGAAAAGACAAGGACTTAAACAAGATAGAATCATTTCTCTCTCTGCATAAAGGAAATATGAAGGTAAGGTGTCCAAGGATGCTACTGTGACCCCATGGTGTACCATCAGGGTCCAGGCTCAGACCTTTTTGCCTCCATAGCTTCAGCATCATTCCCTACGGATACTTCATGGCACAAGGTGGATGGCTGTGGCCGGATATCATGTTCATATTTCATGCTGCCAGCAGAAAGGAACTTTCAACCGAGTCAGCTCCATTATAAGCAACAACCCTAGTCCTTCTACAAATAAATATGTGTATAGTTCTTTGGTTATATCTTACTCTCAACTTACAATCTGAAAGCCTGTAGAAGGACTATGGCTTTTACATCAGGAGACCATATTTAGTTGCTAGGAATTCTGAAAAAATGCAGTAGTTTATTTCAGGTGGCAACGTGCCCAGTTAAAAATTAGAGTCCTGTTACTAAGGAGAAAGGGGAGAATGGATATTGGCATAGGTAGCTAGCAGGTTTTGCCGCAGATATCTTGTTTCTACTGTTGATGACTTCACCACTACCTCATCCTCTGCCAGCGCAGCCACGGGGCCTGATGCCACGCTGCCCATCTTCATTGTGGGTGGGTGGTGGGGAACCTGGCTTCCAAGCCACACTGCTGAGGTAGTAGGAAGGGCAGCCAGGCTGGGAGAGAGGGTGCAGAAGCTCTGGGCCTGTAGGAAAGGGGAGGGGACATACATGCAGGACTCAGAGTTCTGGCCTTTGATGAATCTAAGACTAAAGTGAGGTTTGAACCTTACTGTTGATGTTTGTCCTTGATTCTCTTTGCTCCGTAGTCATTCACACTCAGGATGGTCTGTGTGTGATTTGGCACAAGACATAGGTGTTCTACTGGGCCTGCGGATGAAATGGGTCTGTGTTCAGAGCTTCTCATAGCTCCCATTCCTTTTGCATTTTCATTACAGTCTAGGCTATTGGTAACGCTTTTCAGCCACGTGCATTATTATCTAGTGCAACTTGTAAGAAGATACCCAAGCTTTGTGAAGTGAGGCTTTGCCACAAAGAGATAGAAAGGACTTAACATTACAATAAATTACAATAATATACTTTTTGAGGTGTAAACTTCTTTGTGAAAGGAGTGTATAGATAAATGTATCTGTTTTAATAGACTAGCAGAATGGAGGATTTGTGGAGGTGTATAAACACCAAGAGACTATTTCCTAAAATCTGACAGTTCACAAATACCTTTTAAAACCAAGGCAGGCCAAGTATACATCTTGTAGTCTAGCTCATAGAAGAACGTCGCTAGAGATGTCCGGTATCCTGCAAGCACTGGGTATCTCTGAGGGAGTGACAGGAGGAATTCTATTTTTATTATCTCCTTTTAAATGATAGATTTGTACATTTTTTTTTAGTGTGCATAAAACCCCACCCTCAAACCCAAGGCAAGACAAACAGCCAAGAGGTGATGCAAATGACTTAATGGAGAGGCGGCTGACATGTGAATGCTCTTGTGTGACACGAGGAATGCCACTTGTGGCACTGCAGTGGTGGCACGTGCGTTGGAGGTCGGGGGAGCCTCTGTTTACGCCAACTCCTGAGTTACCAAGGAACCCTCTTCTAACTTTTGTACAAATGGAAGTTCCTTTGGGGGAGATGTGGTGAGGGGGGCAGTTTCCCATTCTGCTGTGGGACTAATGTTTAAGCAGGAGACCCCCGGATTGGCTCTGTTCAGAAACCACAATCATCAGACCATAGCCAACACAAATGATTCGTTCTAAAATTTCCCAACTCCTATCAAGACTGACCAAATGCCAATACCTATTTGGGGAAAGATTGGGGAAAGGATAAGGCGAGATGTGGAACACCGGGAAATGGAGATTGTTCCAAACATTTGTGCCAACAGTGAAATGGACACTTGGCAGAACATTTCAGTGTATATGTGGCACAGATAGCAAAAGAGGAAGGTCAAGGACAGGGACTTGGATATGACAGTGGAGAAGTGGAGGCAAAGAAGACGAGCTCGAATGAGCAGCATGGAAGGTAGCTCCGATCCGTAGTGAGAGGACCACAAAGAGGCACAGCTGGGAAGGACACGCCTACTGTTGAGAAGAGGGTAGGAGGCTGTGTGCAAGTTTGGAGCCACGGTCTATGAGAAGAGAGGCCAGGAGGAGTCCATCTCAACATTTTTCCTCTGGATAATGCCTCTCAGAAAGGTAGAAATAAATATCTTGCTACCTAGGACCCAATGCATTCCCACCTCAGCAAGCTAATTCCTTCCCCAAAGATGTGTCTGTTAATCTGTAGAAACAGCCTAATTCTCCAGTAGGATGCCTGGCAGGAAGTCTAAGCTTTTATCCATAAAGGTCAATTTCTTACAAATAATTCTTCTCTCATGGAAACCCACGATTGATTATCCAAAGTGGGTTACAGAGATCTGATGATTATTTCAAGGTAAAAAATAATTGTCAACATTTGTTGATTTAAACATTTTGTCTAAAAAACAAAAAAACAAAAACAAAAAAAAAAGAAAAAAATTTTGTCTAAAGAAATCATTTCTTCTTTCAACTGAGAAAATAATCTTGTGTAAAAAGAGTAAGTTCTTATATATGGAAGAAGTTTCCTTTTCAAGGTGAGCCTATGACTACGCATTCATGGACACCATATCGTGACAGCTCATGGCCTCATGATCGGCACTGTTATAGCAGAGAGAAACCCTGTGGTGGGTACGTTTTACTTCTTGACAATGTTACCTTTATATCAACGGCAGGGGGATTTGTTTATTTTGGTCATTTTAAGAATATAATTATCTCTACTTATTCCAAACATCATGGTTTTCAAACTACGGTTCATTCCCCTATGCTTGCAGCTATTATATTTGGATTTTATTAACTTAAGAGGACAGTAGCTTTTGTTTTTAAATCATGCAAATTAAAATGCAGAAAGATAAGCCACTGTGATATTCACATCTGATATTTTAATCACTTAAGTCCAAGAAGTCAAGGTTTCATTTTCATGGCGAATATAATTTTCAGATGACCTTATTGTTTATTTGCATTTGTCCCTTGGAGGAATCAGGGGTCTTAAAAAAAATCTTCACATCAAGAGTTACTGTGATTCACACCACTAGGCTAACTTTAGAAATGTCCACTCCAATAGCTTTTTCCCCAGTTGAAAGGCAGATGATTTTATGACCTTGAAATGAGCACCTGAATAACGGATGTGCCTCACTGAGGGATGTTGTGTGGGAAAAGATATGTCAAATACTAAAAACTCAGATATAAAAAGAGTAACGTGATGCACGGAAAAGTTGCCAAAACAGTAATCCTGACTATAGGAGAATGAAACACCCAAGAGGTGACCTTATTTATCCCTTGGGAACAGAAGCCATGTGCTCTGCTGGAAGCTTGCTCTGATAATAGTTGTACCCTCTCTCAGCTTCTCATCAGGGTTTCTGATTAAGGTGGCATATATTCCCTTCAAAGGTAACTCCATTTGTACGTACTTTCATCCCAAAGCAATTTCTTTCCATTTAAATAACCCAGGCAGCATTTAAAATGTCTCCCATGAGAATTAACTTGCATATGATACTTAACCACTTAGTAAACACCAAAGTGTCATATGAATGCTTAACCTTACAACAAGGAGATATAAGTCTACCTAAAAATAAAGATGTAAAAGGCAATGCTAAATTTCCATCAGACTGTAACTAAAAAAATTAATGAAGACTTTTTAGTATAATAATTAGTATTATAATTCTATAAATTATAATTATAATTTAGTATTATATATTTAGTAAGGTGAGTGGTAGCTCTCTATGAGAAAAGAATTTAACAAATGCTTCTAATCTAATGCTTTCCCCACCCCCAGGATTACTTGGAAGTGAGTTAAAACACTCTGATATAAAAGTTGTTTATACACATACATGTAGCCTGTTATTTCTGTGTGTACTGAAAACCAGACAATGGAATTAATAAAAGGTTAGAGCTGAAATGAGCCTTAGGGCTCATCTAGGGTATTTACTATTAACAAGTCTGTGACAGAGGCAAGACTAGAATTTAGGTCTCTCAGCTTCTAGATCTTTGTTCCTTTCATTACACTGAGTTCTTTATTGTCCCTTTTAAAATTATCTAATTTTTTGAGAAAATTAAAAATTTCACTAATGCTCTTTTAAAATTTTATCTTTGAATGTGAATTTCTAAAATTGGGGGCATATCTCTTACTAGTTTCTGTGGGAAAAGATCATTTGATAATGTCTATCACAAATAATTATTAAGCCTAAGAAATAGCATTCTCTACCTCAGACATGGATTAGGAATGCTTATTAGCAAAAATAAGTATTTCCTTTTAACCTTAAGAAGATTTCATTTTCTTTAGTGAATTCTGTAAACCTTTCCCTCCTTGATGATCACATTGAGCCCTTATTTAAATTAAAGATTAAATTCCCAAATTCACTGTAGAAAAATAAATGTTCAAAGTTTTGGTAGTACAACTTTAAGGAAAATCTAAAGTCCTTTCTTTGTCGTTGTCTCATTCAGATCACAATAAATATTTCATTCCCAATCTAATGGATTTGGCTTGGAGGTACCTTACATAGCCATATTGTGATGTTAGGGTTTGGTTTGTTTTAAAAATTTATAGCAGTTCCAAGCAGAAGTTAGATCTGTTCTCACAACTGCCAATACCGCAGGCCATTTTCTATAAACATCTTCTCAAAAAAAAAAAAAATCAAACACACATTACCCAAAGAACCAGACACACAGCTGTTTCTGGATCTCATCTTAAGAGACATCAACTTTTGCTTGGCAGAGTGCAAGTGAGCAGGGAATTGATCAAGTCTGAGCACCTATTCCAAGGAATTCTGCCTGGGGATGGAAAAGAATGGAAGAGGATGTCCCTGACATCACTTTCTTATTTAATTCAAAACTTATTTCCTGGCTGAGATGAGAAAGTAGAAGTAGTGAGAGAATCCATATAGTCCACAATAAGATAAAAAATGATTTGTCTTTTTTATTTTAAAAATATAAGCCCTTTGAGTTAAATGTATACTTACCATATGACCTAGCAATTCCATTCCTAGGTATTCATCCAAAAGAACTAAAAACATCTGTCCACACAAAGACTTCGAAACAGTTTTCCTCTGACTCCTAAAATCTCCAAGCTGGAACCAACCCAAATGCCCACTAATAAAGTACAGTATAGCTGTACAATGGAATATGGTTCAATAAAAAGGAACAAACTACTGATACATAGAACAGTGGATGAATCTCAACATTATGCTGAGTGAGAGAAGCCAGAGACAAAAAGAGAAAGAAAGTATTATTCCACCTATATGATGTTCAAGAACAAGCAAAAGTTGTCTATGGTAGAAAACCAGAATAGTGCTTTCCAGGGACAGGTAGTGGGGGACTGACCACAAAGAAGCATAAGAGATTTATGGGGTGCAGCCAGGTCTTGATGGGGAGCAGTGGTTACATGAGTACATATCAGGGTTTCTCAACCTTGTTGCCACTGACATTTTAGGCTGGAGCTTTCTTGAGGAGGGCCGAATTATGCATTACAGAGTATTTACCAGTGTCCCCAGCCTTCCCCCACTAGACACCAGTAACACCTCCCCTTATCTCAGATAGAACAACCAAAAATGTCTCCAGACATTATCAAATGTCTTCTGGATGACAGAATCACCTCTGGTGGGGTTCATTAATCCTTATCCACCTGTACACTTAACATGGGGTCGCTCATACTATTGTATATAAAACATACTGCATAAAAGGGGAAGAAAAGGAGTAATTTTGCAGTGGAGAAACCTGACAAACACTACCTCAGTCAGATGATCAAGGTCGACAACAACAGTAATAAGTCATGTTGACAGTATGTCCCCTGGATATGATGTCATAAGAGTGGCAACCTTCCTTCCCAAAACACATAACCACAGTCTAATCATGAGAAAAACACCAAATTCCAACAGAGGGGCAATGTATAAAATACCTGACTCATACTCCTCAAAACTGTCAAAAACAAGGAAAGTCTGAGAAACGGTCGCTACCAAGAGGAGCTTCAGGAGACATGACAATGGATGTAATGTGGGATCCTGGATTGGGTCCTGCCACAGGAAAAAGGACAGGAGATAAAAATGAAGGAAATCTGAATAAAGTATGGACTTTAGTTAATAATAATATGACAATGTTGGTTCATCCATTGTAACAAATGTAGCACACTAAGGTCAGATGTTAGTAATAGGAGAAACTGCATGTGGGCTGCGTGTGAACTCTGTTCTACCTTTGCAATTATTCTATAAACCTGACTTTTCTAGAATAAAATTTTAATTAAAAATAAGCCCTTTTAATATTGACGGTGAGCTTATAGAGCATTCAGAAATCTACACTTAGGTTTTTTGTTGTTTATTTTATTGTTTTTGTTTGTTTTTAATACTGCTAACTGCAAAGATGCCAACGACATTTTATGAAGTCATTGCCATCCGCTCCTAGACCTTTGATCTCATAAATGACCTTAAAATCTGCTCAGGACCTGTTGCAGTTGAATAAGATTTAATCAAACTCAGTAAAAAAGTTTTGAGCACTTACTCTGTGCTACACACTGAGCTAATTATTAGGGACATGAAGACATGAAGATGGGTGATATCTGGTCCCTGCTCTCCAGGAGCTCAGAGTCTTGAAGGAGGGCACCATTTGCTGTATCGGTGGAATTAGCTATTACAGGAACATCCAGGTGGAGAACATTATTTTATAATGGGAGCACCTTCTTCTTTCCACAAAACAGATGGTAGTGATTCTGGCCTAGGGAGGGCCCAAGCCTGAATTAAGGTAGTAAAGGGCTATTTTGAAGAAGAGAGAAATACAGGTCGATGGGAGATAGAAATATTTCTTCAACATACTCCTATGATTCTCATTACTCTTTCCGTGTTGGCCTGTGGGGAGCAGTTAAGGAGAGTTTTGTGAGCCACGACGCTTGCTTTGCGTATAATAGTAGAACAATTGTATTCTGCCAGATAGACTTTTCTGACTGATTGTGAGCTGACCTCCAACTCTCCCTGTGGCTGGGCTTATGCCCACATCTCCACATCTGCACAGATCCGTGGAACGTTCAGGTCAGAAGTCACTGAAACTTCGTGCGTCTCCATTTTCTTATCTGCAAAGAAAATCCCAAACCTCATGGGATGGTTGGAGGGTAAATGACAATTCTTTATAAATGGTCGGGGCTTCACAGATGTTGGTGCTTTTTACTATCCAGATCTCTATTTTGACCTGGGAGTTACGTGGACACTTTTATCCTAGGCTCCTTTGCAGTTTTAGAAAATTATCAGCATGTGGGAGATGGTGTAGCATGGTGATTAAGACCACAGACTTCGGACTCGGCAAGACCCTGGGTATAAATCTCAGCTTGGCTATTTTCCAGCTGTGTGGCTCGAAGCTGTGTTTCCACTGGAGGTTCCTGTGAGGATAAGATGAATTAATGTACAGTTAAGTGCCAAGTATAGTGCCCAGTGGGCAGCACGCACTGATAACGAAAGTTGTTATTTTATCCCATTTCTTCAGTCAATCACAAAGAATTTTAAGAGGCTAATTAATGATGATCACACCTGAATGGTTTACATTTCTTGTCCTATAAGTAGGACATTAGATCGTATGATCTCAAAAATATTTTGGTCCAACTCTAAGATTCCATGAAGAGTCCACCCAGAATAGTTTCTTCTCTGGATAACATAGTGCTTTCCCATCTGTATGAGAACCTAGGAGCTCCAAGAACTGCTGTCTTTATTTTTGTTGTCTTGTGTGGATGTCGTTATAATGAAGAAAGCTGATTCTGTTTTTCTACATCTTCTTTCTCTTTATACAATTTCATAAGGCAGGTTTATACCCAACTTGAACATCTCATGAATATGTAGGGGAAAAGTGGTTAATTACATTTGCATCAAATGAAGTTCAATAAATAAGTTCTGAGCAGGCAGAGCAACAGAGGTTAAAAGTAACTCCAATTCATAGACTAAGAACAGGACGAGAAGGTAGATAATTTATAGCCAACTGGCAGCTGGATGGGCAGTGAATTGATAAGGCCACACTCACAGACCTTTAATTGATGGCTCCACCATCTGTATAGAAGTCGTGTGTAAATAAGAACAAATAGTTTGGCTACAGAGCTCAGAGTGACTTTGTGATCGAGTCACAGAAAAAGAGGTGGCCAAAAAAATCAATTTAATCCTCCTAGTTCATGTTGCTCAGTCTCTTTCTAGTTGAGAATGTTTTCTCTGCCATGGCTTAATGAATATCTTATTTTTATTACTCAAGTGGAGAAGCTTCTCCAACAATGAGATTACAACAGGACCACAAACCTCTACCTAACAATTATCTGTGGCTGGCATGTTCCGGTTAAGCCTCTCAAGCGAGCAAGGAAACAACAACCACAAAAATGATCTGTATGCATTTGTGTGGACTTGGCTTCTCCCATGTGTCCACAGGCTGTATTCAGGGTGAAGATGTCAAAAGCTCTGTATTTTCAGGGGATCTCCCACGAGGCATGTCTGCCGTGATTCAGACTGAGGATTCTAATCTGCTTAATCTGATCTCATTGGTAAGGGGCATCTCTGCCATATGATGATTGGAGAGGGTTGCACACCTTCACAAGCACTAGAAGGTGTGTGACACCTGCTAGCTTGCAGGAACAGAGAGGAGGCACCCGGTCACTTCTCACAACCCATACAGCAAAGCAGGGTTATATAGAAAAGCCACCTAGATCCATCCACACGATGCTTAGCTCATAGATGAAGATACAGAAATGAAAACAAAGAAACACACATTTCCTTGGGATCCCAGCAGAGTAAGTCTGGCGGTGCTCCTACGACCAGACTCCAGAGCAAGTGAAGGATCTTTACTGCTGTATAAGCACATGTTTATCTGTGGGGCATAGACGTCTCTCACGACTTTGTTTTTTCTTAACAATATTTCTGTTCTTCTCTTTATAAAAGTAATCTATTAATCTCAGCAGAAATGTAGGACACATACCTAAATTATAAGGCAGAAAATAACTTAGAACATAGAACACCCCCTCAGAAATAACCACTGTTAATAATATTTGGTGTGTTTCATTAAAACATTTTTTCCAGTGTGTGTGTAGGGGTGTGTGTGTGTGTGTATTACAAAATTAAGATTACGTATGTACAATTTTCTGTCCTGTCTTCACTGAACATTAACATTTCACCCTCTCATTAAAATTTAATTTGAATGCATCATATTTTATAGTAGAGAGATGCTATGTGAGTGCTATGGAGTCAAACAGATCCCAATTTGGGTCCTGATTCTTTCAGTTTCCAGTTCTGCAAATGGGCAAAGGACCTCAGTTTCACCGTTTATAAAATGGGGATAATATTAGTTACTTCATATGGTTTCTGTAAGGATTAAATGAGATACTTGCAAAGCACCAACATAGTTTCTGTAGATAATAAATGTGAAATAGATGGTACCTGGTACTGAATCATTACTCAGTCAC
The DNA here is from genome assembly GCF_009834535.1 of Camelus ferus. NCBI lineage: Eukaryota > Metazoa > Chordata > Mammalia > Artiodactyla > Camelidae > Camelus > Camelus ferus. Next base: position 37,379,159 of record NC_045732.1, read on the forward strand.
TGGAAATGGAGTCTGTTCCCAATATTTTTGCTCTATGTAAAGTCGCGTGTTTGCCTACATTCCAAATTCTTTCCTTAGGATAAATTCCTAGCGATGAAATGAAGGGCATAAACATTTTAAAGCCTTGATTTGAATGCCTTTCTAGATCAGTTGTATCTATTTGTACTCAAGCTAATGTTGCATAACACTGGTCAACTGGTTCCACCATTTAGAGCACTGTGTGTCATCTTTTGTGACTGTGCTAATGAACAGACAGATAATGATATTTCATTTAAATATGAATTTTGTTGGTTACCTAGTGGCATTGAATATTTTTTCATATATTTGTCTTTTTTTATGAATTGTCTGCCCATCAATCAACATATATTATTACACTGCTTTTGTGCCAGACCCTGCTAGATATATTATGGGCACACATTGGTATCAAGACAGACACGAACCGAGCTCTGATCACACACCATTTTTTGAAGGTCAGTCACTGGGCTAAATGCTTAACTTGATGATAATGTGAAACATTTTGAGATTCCTGGTTAATAATTAGTTCCCTTTGGTTAATCCAGAGTCTCTCTTGCTACTTCCTTGTTTGGGCTACATTGAGTTGAGGGTGTTATGTTCATATATTCTGGACAAGTAACTGCTGTGGTATGAATTTAAATTTCATACATATACATGAAGCAGCGATGGGTGGATGGACTCACTACAAAAGGTATAGAGAAGAGCTGTATAGTGAATTAATAGCATTTGGATGACCAGAAGAGGCTGAAGAATATATAAGCCACGTAAACCAAGCCAAACAATTTCAGCATATGTAAAGCTTGTGTACTCAATCCAAATTAAGGTGGTGTTCTTTGAATCCTCAGGTTGACAAGCCTGTCCTACGTTTGGCAACTCAAGTGGAGGCATCTTGTAGTCGCCACCCACCCATCTGCACAGCCATTGTCTGGTTATAGCCTAGATTAAAAGGTTTGACACCTGCACGGTGGTAGCTTTCTTGCCTATGTAGGTAATTAAAACAGTCCAATGGCAGGTACTGGTGAACACGTTTCTGCTTCCAATGGTGGTTACAGGAGTCCCCAACATCTTACAATACTTTCAGGGTGTTGTCATTCACAAGGGTGTTTACATCCTCTTGCGGCATGCTGGCACCTTCCAATTAATGGGGTATTATTTATTGTCCACTGCAAAGATATCACACAGTAGAGAGGAAAGATTAGTCATCCTACCAACTTATTTTTTCATTGCAATTCACAGCATTCAAAGTATTTTCTCATATATTATCACAATGATTCTGGGAGGTGTCGAAAGCTGGCTCCCCAAACATCAAAAAGACATGATAAGACACGGCTGAATTTCTTGCTTTAACCCCATCTCAGAGGGACGAAGGTAAGGTCAGAGTTTATTGAGACTAGGCAGTTTGCTTTAAGGCAAGTCTTTCAAAGCAGGGAGACTTGATTCGAATTGGAGAAGAGTCACCATATGTCCAGGACTGGTGGAAATAGCAAGATGGTGATTTTTGAGATGAGAGATTCAAAGTATATTTAAGTGCAAATTATCTATTGATGCTTTCCATCCAAGAGTTGATGGTTCTGTTGGCAAGATTCTCTAATAAACAATCAAACTGTCCTGGAAAATAAAGTAATTCTAATGAAGACAATGGAATAGCAAAGTCATGTAAGTGTAGCTGTTAAGTTGTGGTTTAGGTTCTCAGTGTCCAGGCTGAGTGTGAGACAGACCATTTTGATTTGCAGAAGAAAAGTGGTCATATATCCATTTTATAGATGAGAAAACTGAGACTCTGGAAGATTAAATGGCTTTCCAAGGTCACCCATCTAATTAGTTCTGGAGAGAGAACTAGCCCTGAGTTTTTTTCACCTTGTCCACTCAGAACTTTCCCTCTTATACTGTTCCTCTTGCCCTTGGTCTCAAAGTCTCTTTGGGCATTGATGAGTTGCTAGAGCAAAAGGAAGTTTCAAACAAATCATAAGGTTTAAGCCACACAGTCTTACCTGAATAAATGATAAAACACTTTGCTGAGAATGGGTTTGTCCAATGAGCCTAAATGCATGCTACTCTATGTTTCAAAGATAATTCATGGATGAAGAATAGGAAATTGCATCCTTACTTATCAATAGCATGCAGGGGACAGAAATCCTTTACCAGTTTTGCTCTAATTTTTTTCATAGGGATGTCTCTAAGTGGGAGCCAAGGAGGAAGGGAAAGAAAGAGGGAAAAATGCTCTCTCTCTCATGTTTGTGCTGGGTACACCTGGATTTTCTTTATTTCATTTTCACCTCCCTGGCTCGTGTCCTCTTAATTCCCCATATTTCACTGCAGCATTATTTACAATATCCAAGATATAAAATCAACCTAAGTGTCCATTGAATGTAGGGGTATATTAATCTTTTCCACAGTAGCTGCACCAATTTACAGTCCCACCAACAGTGCACAGGAGTTCCCTTTTCTCCACATCCTCACCAGAACTGTTATTTCTTCTCTTTTTGATAATAGCCATTCTGACAGGTGTGGTGTGGTATCTCATTGTGGTTTTGATTTGCAGTTCCCTGATGGTGAACATCTTTTCAGGTACCTGTTGGCCATCTGTATGTCTTCTTTTTAAAATAAGCTTCTGTGTGGCAAGTGCACGTAAGAAAATATTGCTATTAGTTATAAAATTTCTTTGTTCCAGGCTTGATGCAAACAGATTAGGGATGTAATCTGTCACATATACATGTGAAAAGTTGACTTTTTAGAAACAGTGACTACAGTGAGCATTTTGTTAAATCTATCTCTCTGGTATTGTACTTACATATAATTAAAAATTAATTATTTTCATTTTCTTTTTTAAAAAAGAGTCCCAAGATTGGCAGAATAATGGAATGGCCTGTAAAATAGCATGATTTCAACCACAATTTGGTCATCATGCTGTTGTCTTTGTGAGCAACATAGAAAAGCAAAGACCAAATATTCTTCAGTTGGGGAGCTTCAAGGTAACTTGAACGTTAAAAAAAATTACATCTTTGTCAACTTAGACTGAGGTGTTTGTTTGTGGGTTCCAGATCCCTAAACTTGGCCTTTTCTTTTTTCATTTTTATAAGATATTTGAATGAAGACTCAAAAGACACGAGAAGCAAATTCAGAAGTAAACCAAAGCTAGGAGAAATAGGCAGGGAGTTTTAAGTAACATGTTAGATGATGAAATGAAGATGCAAAGATAATTGTCATAGACTGGAATTGGGAAACAAAAGCAACAAGATTAAAGCTAACAGATATAAATGCAAATTTCTCATTCAGGTGTTCATAATTTAATTATATGGGTGTACAATGGAGGAGATCTCAGAAGTACTTATGAAAATGACCAGGGGGGATTTAATTGGCCCCAAGTTTTTTGTTTTTAATGGAGGTACTGGGAGTTGAACCTAGGACCTCAGGTATGCTAAGCATGCACTCTAACACTGAACTATACCCTCCCTCCAGCTGGCCTCAACTTTAATACAAGCCTATAAATCTAGAAAACTGTCCAAAATTTATGATTCCTTTGGCCAGATAAGTGACTGAAGGAGGACTGTCCTGTTTTCCCTCCTCCCTTCAATCTACACCTGGGGAGGAGGAGTATTGTTTTGGATTCATCAGATTCTGGGACACGATTATGCCGTATTTGCGCATGGGCATGGTCACTGTGTGTTAACAGGTCAGCACTAAGGTGTGGCTGGCTTGCCGCTCTCCGTGAAACACTGCTGAAGTGGAGGGGTCAGAGCTCACCCTCTATGGGAGATTTTCTTCCTCTTTCTTCGTTCTCTGCCATCCATATGGCAGAAGTGATAAGCTTACTCAGGGCTACCATCTTGGATCATAGCCAACCAACTAACTCAACTATTTTTTTTTTTCTTTACATGAGGTTGAAGCATGGTAAGATCTTAAACTTGGAGGCAGGTGAAGCATTAGCAGAGCTCACTCACAATCTGCTTTGGGATGAAGGCACGTAGGCTAAGTCACATAGGAAAGGTTATGCACCAAATGGTGTATGTTCCATATGGCCACATGCTCCAAATGGCCAGCATAAACATCAGGTTATCTTTTGGTGGGGATTAGGGTCTAAGCCCATAAAGTAATAAGGATTTATTTAATTTTCCTTTTCTAATGTTTTTGTTTGTGTTTGTGTCTTTTTCATGAACCTCTCAAGGGAGAATTGGCAGTGTCTAGAGTGAGATAGACATATTCTTCGATTCTTTGATCATAATACCACTCAAGCGTACAGCACTCCAATCCCTCCACTGTCTCTAACAGCTGAATTAAGAGGACAGTATAGTGGTTAATGTCCCTCTATTCTCCAGACATATATTTTGACTCTATTGCAAGTTCCTATTTGAGTGTCCCATAGGTACCTCAAAAATTTATTTCCAAAATTTATCTCTTTGAACTCTCTTCCCCTGATTCCACACCATTACCACTAATTTGCAAATTCACTTCTGCTGCTATTTGAGTACTACCTGTTTCATTGAAGATACCAGCACCTACCTTATTGCCTGACTCCTTGACCCTTTGTATTTAGTTGATTACCAAATTCTGTCATTAAAAAAAAAGTCTTTTGAACATGTTTACTTCTGCCCTCACCTTGTTTGCCTTTGCTATCTGTCACTGGATTATTTTAAGTCATGACCTGTGTTTTCATTCCTGCCGCAATGCTTGGCACATACTTTGTGACTGATTCTGGAAAATATATCTTCGTGTTTATCTGCAGGATTTAAAGGAACGTGATAGTCAAGAGACAAAACATTTATTTTGGGTTGCTTCAGATGTCAGGGAGGCAAGTTTTTATTAATATAAGATAGAGCTGAAAATAGGAGGACTCCACTATGGACTAAACTATTTCATAAAGCTTTGAGCTCTTCATTTTGGGGACTATTGAAGGAGGAGCTGGGTAGACATCAGGGAGGGGGTGCCGTTGAAAGGATTCCAGCTTTGCTATAATGCAAGACAATATGACTTCTAGGGTTCCTTACAGCTATAAGATTTGATAATTTCTGTATTAATTTTACACGATTGTATCCAAAGTCTTAAGAGCATTTGTTCTGTTCGGTAGAATTAGAGATAAGCATAATTTTCTTCTTACTGCTTTTCTGTATTTTTTAAAAGCTTTCCAAAATAGGAATGTATTACTTTCATGATCAGAAAAAAATTTATGAGTAAGCACAAAAACTGTTTACTTTTTAAAAGAATACTTGATCTCTTTCAAATATGAACATAACCTTTTGTTAGAGGTATCAAAGAAACCTTTTTGTTGTTGTATATATGCCAACTGTCAGTATGCTTTAGGTTTGGCTGCATATAATGGGAAATTTAAAAAATTAACAGTGGCTTAAACAAATTAGAAATCCTGTTCTCTTTTATGTAAAAGAAGTTGGGATGCAGACAGCCAGAGGTGATATGATGGCTTCTCTGTGGCAGGCACCAGTACTTCTTTATCTAGTTCAGCTCTGTCGGTTCAATTCCTAGGGTCACCTCATGGTTCAAAAAGGCCACTGAATACCAGCATTCCATATGTGTTCCGAACAGCAGGGAAGAGGAAAGAGAAGAAGATGGGTTGCTCTTCATTTTAAAGACCTTCCCAGAAATACCAGACAGCACTTCTATATAAATTTCATTGATGAGACCTTAGCCATAAGGTCATACTTAGCTGCAAGGAATTCTGGGGAAGAAAATCAGGGCTTTGTTTCTAATGAAGAAGAGAATGGATATTGGGAAGCTAATAGCTGTCTCTGTTACACCTAATGACTAAGGATAAACATAATACAGACTCATTTTAAAAAGTGTCACTGGCCACTGCTTCACTTACAGTTTTAGGAACTTTCTATTGAGCTCCATTTATTTAGCTCAATCAACAATTATTTACTAAAAAACTTGTCTCATTTTTTAAATTTGTAAAAGGAATCTGTATATTCCCCATGGGGCTGTAGTGGGTATTGAGTGACATGACACATGTAACACTTGGAACAGCCTCCTGGAACAGATACATATGAAGTGCTCGATAAATGTTAGTTGTCACCCTAATTAATATTGCTGTTTGTGAAAGAACATAAGTGAAACTGAAGACATGGTTCCTGCCTTAGGTTTCTTCTTTTTTGGTTGTGAAGACAAGCTACATGGGCGTGAGATAACCTCAGAATGAATGTACAGTTAAGAGCCAAATATTATGGAGCAGAGTGTAATGTTTCCAAGAATTCAAAAACTGGAAAAGTCCTTATAGAGTGTGGTGTGTGTGAGAGAGAGAGAGAGAGTGAGGTGTCAGGGAATATTTTATGAGGATTTAAGAATTTACGTTTCAGGATGACTTCTTAATTTTCTCCCTTGAGTGGCCACATAATTTGCTTATGCCCCTTAGAGAAGTTAACTGCTGGTCTGCACCATCTCAGGCTGGGAAGCATCTTCCTGATTCTTAAAAGTTCCAGGAGGAGATAAACAGCAAGGACCTACTGTAGAGCACAGGGAACTATATTCAATACCTTGTAATAACCTATAATGAAAAAGCCTATGAAAAAGAATATATATGTATAAATGAATCACTGTGAATTAACACAACATTGTAAATCGACTATACTTCAATAAAAAAAATGAAGGCCAAAAAAAAAAAATTTCCGGGGGAGAGGCCACAGACACCCCCATTTTCTTTTATGCCCATTTGTGAAATTATTACTTAGTTTTTTTAGGGTAAAATCTCATGGATTAAAGTAAGAATATTCTTTCTTAGTTTAAGAATATGCTACCTACTAAACATTGCAACAATTGAGTGGACAACAACACAGGTATGGGTGAGAATGGATAATCTATTAGAATAGATATTGCCTGTCTTTTTTTTTTTTTCTGAGAAAAGAAGTCTTTCCTAGCATTGCATTCTATTTTATGCAGTACATTTGCTAAGAGAATTCGAAAGAAGAGATCAGGCCCATTGTCCTTCATTCCAGCAGTATTGAAGGCCCAATTTCGTCTTTTGAGGCTCTTAAGGAGCATACTACATAAAAAGGAATGGACTGCTTGCTATTCAACCATAGCTGGAATAGCAATACCAATCATTATACTGTTATCTATTTGAAAAATGTGGATTTTACTTGGAGATGGTATTTATTGAAGCCTGCAAGAAATCGTTTTCTGTCTACCTGGCAAGAACAATTTGAAATGGAAAATTCGAGCACAGAGATCAGTTGAAATTTGACCTTCTCTGTATCATCGTGGATTTTTGGTATGATGGTGTCTGGGAGGGTGGAGGTGAGGGGTGTCCATTGGCTTCCAATCCTGTGCTGGGTTCGTCTCCTGCAGCACAATAGGGCAATCTAAGAGAAACCTTCTCTGGTTTTATTAAAATGGGGGAGGATGTGGGATGCTGGGGCTGATGCACTTAAAATGCGCTTTGAAGCATCATGGAAATTTTGCAAAAGACTTTTATTTAGCAACAATTCTATTGATAAAGTCAATGAGAGTTTTGTCTGTGCAAGAACTGCAGGATGGGACCCCAAGTCACATGCTTTCAAAATTATTCTCCCTTTGTTGGATATCACAAAGGATATTTCCCCATGAAAACAAGATCTTTTGTTTCTTATGAATTCATTCTAATTGTGAAACCGGCTGATAGGGTTACTTCATGTCCTTCTCGCACTGGCAGGTGGCTCGAGGGAGCTGTCGAAATGGGCTCAATCATCTATTAAGGCTTTTCCTGGTCTTAATGTCATTCACTTCTCATCTAAAACCATAGTCCTTGATGTTCATTTCCAAAGGCAATAACAGTGAGGTCATGGATGGTGATTTCCTGTTTGGCTTTTAAAGGCAGCGGGTAAGATATCTCTGCCTGCCTGGTTTCCCTACCTTTTTGCAAATGTGTGTGGCCGACAAAGAAAAATGCAGAGACAATATAGATAGGTAGTGAATGTGGAGACAAGTTAGAGCATCGATTTGCAAAGGAACTTATTCAGTTGCTCGTGCTAGGTTCGGTGCAGAAAATAAGAGAGATGTGGTTCCCTGGTCCTGAGAACTCACTCTTGATCCAGCCAGTGTGCTGTGTGAAACATTTAACAGCGATTTGGCAAATATTGTTATATAAATGATCTACTATCTATTGACGATTCAAGACAGGTGGGGCCTAGGTTGGACCCTCAGGGAAGTCCTGCAGGAAATGCTGTGTAAAGATGCGGTGGCCTTGCCGCAGACTGATGCATTTCAAAGTGCTGAAGAACACGGATGAAAGGAAACTCAGCTTCTACACTTGAAAGGCTGCTGGCAAAAGTTCACAATATATTAAGCTGATATAGGAAATATATATTTTTAAATTTCCTATGTAACCTATCGTGGAAAGCCTTAGCCAAGCCTTTTGCACTGAATTCTTTAGTCAGCCCAGCGCTCCAGTAAGAAAAGACAGGGTGCAGGCTGTGCTGTGTTACAAGATGGGGGTTGCGGGATGTGAATATCTCTAAATAGTAATCGTAACCTCTAGACTGTGTGACCATCAAACTGTCTATCAGCATCTATGTGGAGCAAAGGAAGGTGGGATGAGGGAGCCTCATCCACTCAGTTCACATCTTTGATCTTGGGGACATCTATTGTACCTTTTGTTCGCTGGTTCCTCACCTAGCTAGCATAAGTCATCATTTTCCCCAATCTTGGGTGTGCACCGGCTTTTGAGGTCCAGAATAGCTCATCTATGGTGGCTTTTAGGGAATAGGGTGGGGCAAGGTGTGGTTGGAGGCAGAGATGATTTGGGAATATCCTACATGGATAATACACAGTATCACTTTGGGATCAAGAAAAGAAGGCTTTGCAGTGGGTGGGATGTGAGTTGTTTTCTTGGCTGGTGGAGGCAAGGAAGGAACCCCTGGTTAACAAGGATGAGTAGGGGAAGGAAGTGTTCTTAGCCCAAGCATGGGGGTCAGGTGGAGCATAGGGTTAAAGGGAGCAGGAGCATTGGACAGTCATTGAATCTGATTTGACTACAAGTTCAAGAACCAGGATGCACCGTTGAGAGGGAGGCAGAGAGTGCCAAGCTGAGACCTGATACAGTGGTATCATGACCACAGTCTTGAGTCAAAAACGGGCACATGGTCTGTTGAGAGATTGTATCCAAAGAGGAATTGCAAAGAGACAGATGGTGTAGACAGGGCGTGTGATTTTAGTAATGACAGGAAATAACCAGAGAGGGATTGTATCAAAAATAGAGCTTCTTTTGTGGAAAGCCTACTGAGTGTCAGGCATTGGGCTGGACATTTGACATATGCAAGAAAGATAAACAGACTCAAATCTTTGCCTCATGGAGCTCATATGCTAATGGACAGAGATAGAAAATGCACATAAAAATGAATGGATATATTGCCTGTTAAAAAGTGACGTCATGGATATAAGTAAAGCAGAGTTAAGTGGGAGAGGAACTAGCTGATGAGCAGGTGGTCACACTTTTAAGCAGTGTGGATGGGAGTGACCTAACTGAGAAAGTTAATTTGAGCAAAGACCTGAAGGAGGTGATTTAAAAAAAAATAGGTCTTCTAGTGAAGTCTGGATTGCAGAGAGAGAACACTATTGCTTTATATCCATCAAGCCGCATCTACATGAGACGTTCAAGGTCTTTGGGTTGCATTAGCTGCTTGTTATACTGCTTTACAGACTTCAGAAGGCCCTGGTCACGCACTAACCCATAAAGCCAAATTCAGGGATCGGTATGGGGAAGAGAAGGTTTTCTTTTTCACGTGTTGTTTCGAAGAGGGTGTTAATTAACCCAGATGGTCCTCCCCCGCAGCCCTGCAGTACAAAGGGACTTCCACCTGAAGGGAAGCCCTGAGCAGGATCTTTAAAGATTTTCCTTCTCTGGTCTTATGCCTACCCTTTTTCCTGACCTTAATCCTAAACATCTTTAAGAAAAGCACTTAGGAAAATATAAAATAAAAGCAGCCAGGGGGAAAAGCCTGCCTTGAATGTGCTTTGTTGAAGCTGCAGGTGCTAAGTGAGCCAGGCTGCATGGAAAGAGCTCTCACTTGCTCAAGTGTCTGAGGATTCCACTCCGGACCATTTCTTTGAAAATCTCCTTGACATAACCATCATGTGTCTTCTTTCTCTTAGGTGACCTGACCCTTGTTTCATAACTAGCCAGAGGCAGAAGCTGGCAGATGCATTTTCCTAATTTCAGCTGTTTGAATTAGTGGCACCATCAGTGGAATAATACGGCTTTCAAAAAACCCCAGAATGCCCCAGACTTAAGACCAAAAAATTTCGGTGGGCCAAATCTACCACACAGTTCCTGGTGATAACCCTACTGAGAGCTAGGCAGGGCCCTCTACTGCCTAGATGCCAAAGAAACAAAGGACAGCAGACGTTTCATAAACATGTGTCAAAGTAGTGGCTGTTACAGAAGAGATCTTCAATGTTTGACTGACTGGATATACTCTTATCAAAAGCCTTTTTAGAGGCTTATGATCTTTCAAACCATGCAGTCGCTGCTGAACTACAGAAAAGAACGCAGTAAGGGTTTAAGTAGTTTGTAGGTCGACCACCCCTGAAGGGTGTCTCTAGCCTCTGCTGTGAGGGCTGTGCTGCATGCAGCCTGCTCATACCAGCTCCCCAGAGCCATTTGTGAAATTTGGGAAAGTATCTTGAAATTGGCAATGTTGGGAGTATTTATACCACAAAAATTAGCAAATGCTACAAATCAGGGCTTTCTTTTTTTCTTTTTCTTTCAGGGGGCTGGTTGTCAAACATTTACCAGCACACTACTGGCTTGACTCCATTCCTGGAAACTACTAAACTAATTACAAGGCTATAGAAACAGCATGGATAAATCTCACAGACATGATTCTGAATGAGAGAAGGCATACACAAAAGATCACATATTATATGATTCCATTTATATGATGTTCTAGAACAGGCAAACTAATATATAGTGGAAAATATCAGGATGGAGTTACCTCCAGAGGGGGGAGTTGACTGTGAAGAGGCATGAAGACTTTTCTGGGGTGATGAAATATTCTGTCTTAATGTGGGTATGGGTTACACAGGTATATGCATTTGTCAAACACTCACCCAGTTGTACACTTGCTATCTGCGCAGTTGGTTGTATGAAAATTTTATCTCAAGATAAAAAAAAACTGCAAACAAATACAAATATTGAACCCTACTTAATAGATTTCCTTTGTACAATTGTAAGTGTTAGCAATTTTGAGATTATTTGTGCATTTTAAGTTTGAGCAAATGAGTAAATATGTTGAGAATAATGGTAGTCAGGTTTCCTACTGATGGGGAAAAAAAGAAGATCTGTAGGTAGGAATCCCAGGGTAGAATGCAGACTGTGATAAAAAAAAAAAAAGCATTTAACTGTATTAGAAATGTAGGAAGCATCCTCACTGAAGGGAATGGGTGAGGAGGTGCTGACATAAGAAACTTAGGAAATGATTGGATTCTCTAGGATGAAAGGGAAAAGGAACTGCACATAAGCACTGTGCCCACGGGGGTCCAGAAGGACGATTCTGACTCAGGTACATATATATGCTGGAATTCCATATATACTGGAATTGAACAATTTAGTAAATGAATGGTGGACAGTGGGAGCCAGGTCTTTGTCTGCTGGAGTAGGAATCTATAGGTAAACAAGAGGAGAAGCCTAGAATGAGCCATGTGGTAATGGGTTAGAGTTGGAGACATAGGTGTGAGCTCTTGTTTAGCTTATGTTGGTACAGATGTTACATATAGAAATATTATAGATGTGTATATGCACAAGTTAGTATACACATATAATTTTTGCTCTGTCATCTGAAAGGGGCTAGAAGCAATGACACCCCAGCAGCAAAAGCATACCTAGTATCAGGATCTTAGTTTCTAATATAATACACTAATAAAATAAAATGAGGCAAACGAATTCTAGAACTGGGGCAGGAAATATACGAGATGATCCTGGAGCATCTTGTAGTGCCAGAATGTAAGGAAATACTAAAAATAATCTGTTCCTATGAGTATGTCAAAGGGATACAGGAGCCAACTGAAAGAGTTCACAGTGGCCAAAGCTGGACAAATTTGAGCAACAAAATAAAGTAGTACTGGATTAGTAACAAATTGTAAAAGAAATATGTATGAGTCCATCCTGATATAAATAAGTTATTGAATAAATAAATCAATGCAGAAGAATAGACAAATTTCCAGTGCAGAAGAATTTCAAATTATTTACATAGATGTTCTACTCTCACCCAGGATGTGGTACATAACTCCCCATAGTTTAAGTGTGGGCTGCAGATAGTAATGTCCTTCCAAAGAGTGTAATGATGGGAAGGGGGAGAAGAGTAACTTTACGACTGAGAAACCTGACAAACACTATCTCAGCCAGGTGATCACAAGGTCAACATCAACAGTGATAAATCACGTTGATAGTTTGTACCCTGGATATGATGTGATGAAAGTTGCACTTTACCTCTGTGGTCTTTCTGCCTATAACTCCAGTCTAATCATGAGAAAAACATCAGACAAATCCCACTTGAGGGATATTCTACAAAATACATGACCAATACTCCTTAAAATCTTCAAGGTCATTGAAAACAAGTAAAGTGTGAGGCATTGTCACAGTCAAGAGGAGCCCAAGGAGTCATGATGACTAAATAGAATGTGGTGTCCTGGAAGGGATCCTGGAACAGAAAAGGGATATTAGGTAAAAACCAATAAAATATGAATAAAGGATGCTTGTTAATAATAGTGTATAGATATTGGTTCATTAACTGTAACCACAAAAATGTCACACACTAATGCCAGATAGTAACAATAGGGGAAACTGACATAGTTGTAAAAAACTGACGTAGTTGTAAAAACTAAAGTATTTTTTAAAAAAGCCCTTGGATATGGATTGCTGGCAGTCAGCAGCTTAGGTTTATAAAGGAGAGTGTGGGGGCGGGGTGCGCAGGGGGCCGACAGCATCTGTGCCACCAGACAACTGCAGATAGAAACAGCCACCACTGTCCTAGGGGGACCTTCTGGGGGATTTTGAAAGTTCCCCTTTGTCCCAACGGTCTTTTCTTGGAGAATTTGCATTGCACACCTTTAAATCTGCCAGCAAAGAGTGGGCTCTGATTAAAGCCAGTGCAGTGGCCTCAGGACGGTGGGGAGTCTGAACAGATCCCCGAGACAGTCTGAGGCAGAAATTGGGGCACCTGCCCATACAGCGCTCTGCTGACTCAGCGGGTGGGCGGAGCAGTCTGCCCGTGTGTCTGGGTGTCTGGGAAACATAATGCTGCCTGCCTCTCTGGGCTGTTTTCTTGGCACTTCATAAGGATCTACTTTGGATGAACCAAGAGGTTCTGCTTTGAGGGTTTTGTTGTATTCTCCCCATGTGATGTGATCTGGCACTTTCAGCTGAGAGATACCCGAATCACAGAACTGAAGGGAGCATCTCAGTTCTGTGGACTCTGACCAGGCTGTGGCTGCTGTTTATGGCATTTCAATCTATAAATAAGAGCTGAAGGTGCTGATGTCTTAGTTTCTGGGAAAATCATGAGTAAACAAAAGTCTGTGTTTGCACTCCACAGGTGGCCAAGAGCAGAGACTTCTCTGCTCATAACTGTCTGGTGTGTTTTGACCAAGACTGACTAGATGGTTAAGCAAGCTGACTGACCTCAACCTGGTCAGTATGCCTCAAAGCACCCATGTTCAGCACGGGGTCAACTCCACGTCCCAGGGTACCAGACACATCTGGTCAATAGCCAATACTATTTGAGAGTGGCAAATACTTCCAGATTTTTCCAATTTCCCTTTTGAGTTTACAAATTGGGAGCCTGCTGTCCCGTTGCCAGAAGGTAAAGTGTTAGATGGCAATTAATATAGATCAAGGGTTCCATCTCCTTCCCACATTTGTTTTGGAAAAAATACTATTGATTTATGTGTTGGGCTTACATGAGACCAGCATAAAACTAGAATAATTAAGATGGGAACAAAACATTAACAAAGAACATTAGTACCTTCTGTCTTGCCCAACAAGGATTCCCCTCACTAACAGAACTGGAGAAAGGGGCCTTGGAAAAAACTTCTCTCTGACTTGTTGTCTAGTCCATCATGGTAAGCAGATATCATTAGTAAAACTTCATTCCTAACTGACTTGGAGGATCAGGGCTTTCGTATACACATAAGTAAGCCCAGAAGAGTTGGTAAGGGATGCCTGGCTCTATACCTATTGATCTAAGACTGGAATTTACTGCTGCCTTGAAAGTTCTATTCAATTTCAGCTTTTGCACTGTACCCAGCAGAGGGAATGATAAGTACCACTGTGCCACTGGGGCTGGCCCTTTAGAGAGTAGCATGAATGATGATAAAAAGACAAACACAAATTCCAGAAAAACTTGGATTGGCTTTCTCGCCAACACTACTGAAATGTGAGATGGGAAATTATTGATAAAAAGCACTGAGTGTTCCCACACTCCTGGGCATATACCCAGAAGGAACCCTACTTCAAAATGACACCTGCACCCCAATGTTCATAGCAGCACTATTTACAATAGCCAACATGGTAATAGCCTAAATGTCCATCAACAGATGACTGGATAAAGAAGATGTGGTATATTTATACAATGGAATACTACTCAGCCATAAAAATGACAACATAATGCCATTTGCAGCAACATGGATGTTCCTAGAGAATGTCATTCTAAGTGAAGTAAGCCAGAAAGAGAAAGAAAATGCCATATGAGATCGCTCATATGCGGAATCTAAAAAAAAAAACATAAATACAAAACAGAAACAGACTCATAGACATAGAATATAAACTTGTGGTTGCCAAGGGGGAGGAGGGTGGGAAGGGACAGACTGGGATTTCAAAATGTAGAATGGATAAACAAGATTATACTGTATAGCACAGGGAAATATATACAAGATCTTCTGGTAGCTCACAGCGAAAAAAAATGTGGCAATGAATATATGTATGTTCATGTATAACTGAAAAATTGTGCTCTACACTGGAATTTGACACAACATTGTAAAGTGACTATAACTCAATAAAAAAAAAGTTAAAAAATAAATAAAACAATACATAAAATATAACATTTTAAAATAAAAAAAATCACTGAGTGCGCCTGATAAAATGTTATATAACAATGACTATACTGGGCAAAGGTACGTTTCACTATCTCTGGAAAAACAAGAATATGTCTTCCTTGAGGAGCAGGTTTTAGAAAAGATTCTTGTATTTTCCTTTCAAGGGAAACCAAAGCAGAGGAAGAATGAAATATGACAACTTTCAGAGAAAGCTTAGGAAACCATCAGAAACTGTGAAGTTGTGTTTAGGAAATTCTCTGACTACTGTACCTTCCTCAGGACTCAAAAGAAATGACTTCTTTAGACTTTGGGGAAGTGACTTGGATTATCTTGACCAGTCTTTTGGGCGACTTGAGTACTTGCTTTCTCTGTTGCCTGATGAAGGCAGCAATACCGAATTGTCTTCAAGGAAGCTAATGGACGGTGTAAGTGACCATGTCAAAGGTACTTCAAGACTTGGTACTAAAACAACCTTTTTATTAAATTGGTTAATAGATGTAAAGGGAATAGCGCCTGGAACGTAGTAGGTGCTGGATAAACGGTAGCGAATGTCATAGATGCTGTGGACACCCTGGCCTGTATTCCGTTGGCCGACCTCTGGGTTTGCCTGCAGCTGCTTCGGAGTTCCTGTGCAGGTCAGCGGGGTCTCATCTTGACTGCTGGTCTTCCTTGGTTTCTCTGCCCAAGGGCCTGCTCTGGCACCTCAGGAGCTTATTCACGTCTTGATAGAGCAGCCTAGAAATGGTAGGGGATATAAGGGCTCAGGAGCAACCCTCAATCAATAACAAATAGGACTTGGTCCACAAGTACCCCAGCTTCCCTGTCCTTAGGTGGGACAGTTCTGAGGAAGATGCCTCAGAGTGTCCCCAGCAGGATCCATTGCCTGCAGTGGAAGCCCATTCATTAAGGCACTCTTTTCTTATTTCCTCTCTCTTCTTATCTCACTTTCTCCACCTTCTCAGTTGTGCTTCCTGGAATCACCTCCCAAATAAACTGCCGGAACCTAAGCCCTTTCTCAGAGTCAATCCTTCTGAGTAACCAGAACTGAGAAAAGTATCATTGGCCTCACCCGCTGCTGGGCATGGGAAGGGGAGCCATAAGACATCATGGCACAAAATTCATGATATGTGGTTACACAATGATTTATCTTGTGTAGCCAAATAGATGCACATTTATTTTTGGACTTTCAGAAAATGACCACAAATCATTGTAGCAATAAGAAATAGACTTTGGGGACAGGGGCTATAGCTAGAAACCAAAGAAAAGTGATCATATATATTAAAATGTAGGAAAAAGGGGTGGCTGCATTGTAACATGGAAGCCACTCCTGTGCTCATGGGCCATCAACTTTGTCACTTCCATCATGTTCCAACATGGACAACAAAACAGATACAGTATGTATTATAGTGGTCTGCAAAACTGCATTTGCTGCATGAAAATAAATAAATAAACAAGCAAATAAAAAAGCTGTTCAAGGCTTTTAGTTCAGTATAAATTCATTCCTCTAAAGGAAAATGCCATCCTAAACATTTTTTACTTGCAAAACAATCTTCAAGCTATAGAGCAATTTATTTCACATGACATTTACAGAAAATCAACAGAAGTAGCTTTCATAACGTGTGAAACCACAAATCACGTTTCCTTGCTATGGTTATGCATTGAAATCTCTTGAGGTCTCCTCTGGAGCTGCCTTGGGAGAGGGCCTTTACAGATGATTGTTTCTGTTCACATAAGTATCCTTTTCTCAATGGAAAATTTATATGATTCCCTACTGGGGCCCCACTGCTTTCTCTATTCCCAGGCCCACAAAGACAGTCATTGACAAGGGTTGCTACATTCTGCCTTAATGGTTCCATTGTCTCCAACATTTCATATGGCGTTTCTTGAAGCAACCAAACAAAAATTTAAAAAAGAAGTTAAAAAAAGGCAAACTGACGAAGTGGACTCAATAGGAACACAATTTAATTCAACTGGTATGAAATAATTTAAACATGGAAATCTGGATGAGTTCAGTGGGTATAATTATAAAAGAATATAGGAAAATTTGGTGACAGCATTAGTGCTCAACCTTAGCACATCGTTATTCCAAATGACCTTTTCCCCCCTTCTCATTCACTCCCTTCACTGCTTGGAGGATGGCTTTCATAATGCCAGCTGAGCTCAGGGCTCGAGTGGGCTCTCACTCAGGGATGCATAACCACAGCATCAACTCTTCAGCCTGGGTTATTGCTATTTACCATTTAATGCTGGTCAACAGAAGACTTAGCTTGTTCAGAAATAATCATTATATTTAAAATTTTAATTTATTATAGATTTTTTTTCTAATCAAGCCTAGATCCTTGATCAGAAGGATTTACAGGTTTTCAGCAAGGACGCAAAGGTTGCCAAGACAAAGGCAAATTAAAATACAGTACTGGGAGAGATTTCAAATGAATAAGGTGGTGTTAGAAGGGCAGAGGATGTGCTGTCAATGAAATGTAGGTGAGCACAGGGTTTTGGTTGAGATCTGCATAGTTGGTCTACAGTATCCAAGGCATCTGGAAATGATCAGTAAGAAAGTAGCCCCCTGTCTTAGTCAGTCCAGGTTGTTATAGCAAAATATCATAGGCTGCGTGGTTTAAACAACAGACATTTATTCCTCACAGTTCTGGAGGTTGGGAAGTTCAAGATCAAGATGCAATTCTCATCCGGGTAAGGGGCCATTTCTTGCAGATGGTTGTCTTTTTGCTGTATCTTCATTCGGTGGAGAAAGGGCTCTGGTCTCCTTCCTGTTCTTAGAACTAATCTCATCATGAGGAGCCCACACTCATGATTTCATCTAAACCTAATTATCTCCCAAAGGCCCCATCTCCAGATACCATCACACTGGGCGACTAGGGCTTCAATGTATCAAGTTGGGGGGATGCAAATATTCAGTCTATGGTACCTCCAAAGACAGGTTCTTGAGTATCTAGCAGCCCAAAGAGGGCAAGGGTCTTGCCAGATCCTCTCCTCCCATCAGCCAGCGTTTCTGGTGCTGTGAACAGCCTTTAACACATAAAGCCACTCTGTGCAAATGACCTGAGACTTTTCTAGGTTCCTTTGGAAGAGTTTGGCCTCAAGAACTATGTGGAAACTTTCAAATTGAAGTTATATTAAAAAATGTTTATTAATGACCACAGTGGCCTTCTCAGGAGGGTGGGTCTTACTAAACCGGAACCAAGGCTGCTGCTGCTTTTTTTTTCCTGTTGTGGCAAAATTCACATAAAACTGTCTATTTTGCCAGATCATTTATTTTTATTTTGGGGGAGGGTGATTAGGTTAATTTATTTGTTATTTTAAAAATTACTGTTGTTATTTTTTTAATGGAGGTACTGGGGATTGAACCCAGGGCCTTGTGCATGTTAAGCAGGCACTCTACCATCGAGCTATACCCTCCCCTCAAATTCTCTATTTTAAACCAGAGCTTCTTAATCTTTTTTTGTGCCATGGATCCCATTGGCAGTCTAGTAAAATCCATGGACCACTATTCAGAACTATGTTTTTAAATGTATAAAATAAAATACAGAGAATCTCAAAAGAAGCCAATTACTTTGAGAAATTTTGTTATCAAAATTTTAAGGATCAGATAGTGAAACAATAATATGTGTTTCTTAATTAATGCATTAATAGCAAGAACTAGCAGGCAGGACTGATAACTGGTACAATTTCAAAGTGGCGATGAATAAAGATGACAATTTAGCTGCAACAACAGTAATCTGAGCTGAAAATGTGACTTCTCATGGTGGCAACAGACTCAGGGATTGCGAATGCTGCTGGCGTTTGTTGCCTAGTTTTATAATAGAAGCAAATACTAAATGTTAAAAGTTAGAGAAAACAAAGAAGTAACATTTTTCTACCCAAGTTTATGGACCCTCTGAACTCTCAGCTCTAGATTACGAACCCCTGCGTGGAGAGCAAGCCTCTTTTGTCTGATTATCTGAATTTGGAAGCTGATTCTTCTGCTAATGGAGGGAGGGTGGAACATTTGGGGCCGAGAGGAGCTGAGTCTGGAAGGAAGGCACAAGGTGAGGGCGGTGCAGCCATGGTGGCGAGGTGGCCACAGGGCATTTTAAAATCAGTGATGCCTACTTTAACTCAGAAAGCTGTTTGCAACATTTGGTACCAACTACTTCTCTGTCTCCCGCTGAACTCTTCATTAAAGTCTGGTATATTCTGGAATGTACTATGGGAGTGGACTTTTTGTGGCCCTTAAAGAAGGGCCCGATTTACACATTTGATAATTGAAGGCTGCTGACCACCTGGACAAAAGTAGAAGTGCCGAGAACCTCAGGCCTCTGGAAAGTCCCTGAAGTCCTGGGGAGGACCTTGGACCACTGCTACACAAAGAGCTGGGGGTGTAGTTTATCTATATACCCCCAAGGAACAGAGGGCCCCAGATGATATCCACTTGTACTTGGTTCCTATAGAGTAAGTATAACTACGCTAGGTGTGAGTCTGACTCGTTCGGACCCAGAGCCTGCCCTCTGCAGCTGACCTCTGAAGTCTGGGAGCAGCCTCCTGTTTTGGAGCTGAGCTGAAACTAGGATTCTGAGTAGCAGCATCTTTCCTGCTCTGACTGTACACAGAAGTCACCGCTTGTCCCGGTACTGGAATCACTCCACTGCCATTTACTTACTGTCCCCTGTCATCATATAGCAGCCAGGTCTGGGTACGAATAAGATGGTGACATTGCAAGTGGTGCACTGCCGTGGGTTTGAAGGACGGAGTTAGGTGGCGTGGTGTACCAGGCAAGAGCTCGCACTTTGGGGTCTGATCCAAGTTTGAGCTCTGGCTCTGCTACTTACCTTGGTCAAGCTCCTTCACTTCTGCAAGCAACAGCCCTTTCCTGTGTTCAACGAGGAAACAGCTAGCCCTGATTCCCATGGCTTGTGTGAGGACGAAACCCAATAACTGTGTAAAGATTTGAGTGCGGTTTGTGGTACATTAACACTGTAGTTATTATTATTGTTGTTGTTATTCTTTCAAGACTATAAATATTCACAATAATGCTTTCTCTCTACTCTTCTGCCTTTCCACATACACCCCCACCATTTCACTTGACTTTCTCCTCTCCACCTGCCTTTGGAGTGACACGGGTGAAATGTTTTCCAGAAGGGTGAAAGATTTCTTGAGAACACATACTCACCCTTTGCCTTTCCACTTACTATGTTGTAAACATCCCTCCCCCCTGCACACTCACACACACACACACACACACACACATACACACACACACACATATACACATAGATATACACACATATATAACACAGTCACAAAAGTATACACACATACACATACATATACACACACATATACACATACATATACATACATATACACCTACACACACACACACACACTCATTCCTCTCTTTCTTCCTGTGGTAAGAGAATCACATTCAGGCCTCCTGCCTGGAACTGCAGAACATTACCATCAGGCTGGTCCATTAAATATCATTTGAAAGTCAATTTTATCCCAGAGTGGTAAGTAGTATGCGTGCTTATGTCTTCATCTACCTTAATTAGGAAAAGCAATTTGCTGCACATTTCTTAAAAAAGAAAAAAAATGCTGATCAAATTTGAGCTCCTGATAGATTGAAACACAGCGTATGTTGTGGTGGTGGTACAAAGATGTGAAACCACTTCCCACATCTAAATTATGGCTTGGTCTAAAAACAGTCCAGCCTTATGACTCGTGTGTTTTCTAAGTAACTTGCGCAATTGCCCATAATTATGGAAATAGGGGCTGTCTCCTGAAAGCCAGCCCCTCCTCATTTTGTTTCTCGACCCAGAATAGAAAACTCCATTTTGAGACTATCACTCGAGATGTTTCCATCCCATCGTATTTTCTGTGATTCTGTACCATTAACAATCTCAAGACCATTTTCCCACATCTCCTTTTGCCAAAATGGTTGGAGTGTCTGTGAAGCTCCGGCTCTGTTGAACGTAGGTGTCTGCCTTTCTCATTTGTTTCTTTTAACTAGGCCAGACCAATTTTAACTCACGGGTGCCTCTGACTTGAATCCTCCCGAAACTCTGGTGGGGTGCCAGTGGCACCCGAGCTGGCACTCAGATGGCCTGGGAATGTCTGGAGGGCTGTGGGGACAAGCCCGTCAGAAGTCTTTGTGTTTGAGGAACTAAGGAGCCTCTTAAGTGGGCACAACCCCTAAGAGAAGGATGAGCTGGGGAGGAAGCAGCCAGGCCTAAGGAGCTTGACCCAGGAAGAGAGTTCTGGATTGGAGAAGGAGGTGTGACTACGACTATATGCCTCGTGGTCAAGGGCACTCTGAACTCACCCCTGTGTACCTCTGAACTCATGTCTGGGCCCTGCTGAGAGATGAACTGTTGTTCTTGTCTCCCTTCCCATATTCCATTTGTCACACAGCAGCCAAATTTTCAAATCAGAAATCAGATCATGCCACTTGTCTGCTTAAAAACCTTCTCTGGCTTTCCACTCCAAGTAGTAGTAAATAAAACTCCCCTTCTGAAAGCCTACAGGATCTCACCTAAGCAGCTCTGCCTGCTGCTCCTACCCGATCTTGTATTTCTTTCCCATTTGCCTTTTTTTTTTTTTTTCAACCACAGAGTCTTCTTTCTCATCCTTAGCCAGTCCCATTCTCACCCTTTCTGTTTGCTGTTCCTTCTGTCCTGAGCACTCTTGCCTGGAGGATATCTTCTCATCCTCCAGGTCTCAATTTAAACATCACCTCCTTAAATTGTCTCTTTCTGAGCCCTGTAAGTAACTGCCCTTCTCATGCCCCATAATGCTCTCACATCACCCTTTTCGCTTCATTCTTAGCCCTTATCACAGGCTGACATGATCTTGTTTGGTTGCCAATTTATTGTTTGTCTCTTCCCTCTTCAGGACAGGGTCTATCTTAGTTTAGCCTCCCTTTCAGAAGTGGAGCCTGAGACAAAGGTTTCAGGTGCATGTACTTTGTGTTCAAAGACAGAGCTCCCCTAAGTATTACAAAATATAAAGATAATATAGAAATCAGGGCTTGCATGGATACAGGAGGACGCAGAAGAGTGAAAGTCAAGAAGACTGAAGCTGGAAGGTCAGGGAAACTGTCACTGATGATCTCAGCCTGGAGCAAAGCACCAAAATAGTTGGTTCTGAAAAGTTCTCCGGGAAATTGTGTCATATCTGGCTTCCATAACTTCCCAAGAACAATAGCCTCTTCTAACTTCTTCCTTTCCAATCTCACATAGGTTCCTTTCATTGGCAAATTCTAACCTGTACCCAGGCAGGTAAAGTGGGTTGATGCATCTGTGAAACTGTTTACTGGAGCCATGACTGGGATCAGAAATGAGGCTGAATGGACAGGAGGTGCCTGATACTGGGATTCTGCCTGTCTTTTTATTTCTCTGTCCTAGAATGGTCCTTGGTGCATCATGGGTGCTCAATAAGTGCTTCCCAAGTGACTGATTCACACAAGGGCTGTAAGTAAAAGCTAATGGTTGTGATGCTCAATTTGGGAACCTAGTGGCACACAAGCCACACTGCTATGGGATCCCTCTAATAGAGGGTGCCTCAAAAGTCTGAGAGGTGGTCTCCATCTGTGGCTCCAGATGCCTCAGCTCTACTAGCATGTCAAGGTTCCAGGCTTTAATGGTGGTGCTCAGTGGAAAGTAAAGGAATAAATATGGCTCCCAGTGAGGGATGGTGGATAAATCCTGGGTATCTGAGCAAACTTGCTCAGGAGCACATGTGAGACACCATGGGGGCGCCTCCTAGAACTACTATATATAAGGGCAGAGTTGAGTGAAACCTTTGCTATTATATGTGCTCTAAGTCTATTAGTATCATTGGCTTGGCTGGAGGAAACTCAAGTAATAACAATATCTGCAAGAAAATGTATCATGAGCAAGAATTTCTGGGATGCATTCTGTACATTTTTCAGGGAGTTCCACTGGAATGGAGCCCAAGTGACCCAAGTCCACAATAGCCCAACAGGCAACCTTGATAAAGCACCTTTACTTTGACTTTTCCTCCTTCCATGTCTCACTCTCCCCATTTCCTCACTCCTGTTTCATGGGATTATCTCCCAACTCAACTACCTGTGCCAGTGCCCTTGAGAAACCAGTAAGTCTAAATATGGAACATTCTAGAAATGGCAGATGAATTCACTGTAGCTGGAGCTCAGTGAGCAAAAGATGAGGGCCTAAAGGTAGTAGGGCAAGATCATGTAGGATCTCGCAGGCCACAAAAAGGACTATGGATTTCATTCTGAATGAGCTAAGAGGCCACTGGAGGGTTTTGAGCAGGGGAATAAAATGATCTGACTTATGTATTTAAAAAGACAACTCTGGTTATTGTGCTGAGATGAGATTGTAGGGGTCAATGGTAGAAATGGGGGGAAAAGTCAGGAGCCTGTTCAACTGTGCAAGTGAAAAATGATGGTAGATGGAACCCTGGTGGTGGTGGTGATTTCTACTCAGATTCTAGATATATTTTGCAGGTATAACTGACAGGATTTGAAGATGGGTTGAATGTAGGATGTAAGAAAAAGGAGAAGATTCAGGGTTGATACCAAGATTTTGGTCTTAAGCTATTTGAAGAATGGTGTTATTTCCTTCCCTGGGGAAGACCCCAGGGGGAGCAGATTTGGGTGAGGGAAACAGAGATTCTGGCTTAAGATATGTTAAGTTTGAGGAGCTTAGTTGACCTCCAAGAAGAGATGTTGGGGAAGCAATGGGGAAAAACAAGCCTGGGGTGCAGGAAGTCATCAAGGCAAGAGATTTAAATTTGGAAGCTCTCAGCAAATAGATGTTACTAAAGGACCTGAGATTCAAGATGAGAGCATCACTCCATTACTCCCTATGGGGAGTAAGTGTGGCCAGAGAAGAGAAGGGGTCCAAGCAGTAAATGCTAGATCACTCCAACATTAGAAGTCAGGAAGATGAGGAGTAACCAACAGAAGAGACTGAAAAGGAACATCAAGAAAAGTAAGAAGAACAAAAAGGTCCTACTGTATAGCACAGGGAACTATATTCAATATCTTGTAATACACTATAATAAAAAAGAATATGAAAAAAATTTATGTATATATGTATAACTGAATCATTATGCTGTACACTAGAAACTAACACAACATTGTAAATCAACTACAGTTCAATTAAAAAAAAAGAACAACAACAACAAAAAAAGAAACACAGGAAGAGATCCAAGAGGGTGTGGCATCCTCAAGGCCTAGAGAAGAAAATATTTCCAGGAGGAGAAGTGGTGCTGATAGGTCAAGTCAAGGTGAGGTTTGAGAATTCATCTTGGACTTACTTGTGGGGGTCATTGGTGACCTTGAAAAGATCAGTTTCAGTGGAATGGGGAGGATGTTTAGAGGGAGCTCAAAAAGCAGAAGAGAGGAAGTAGAGAGAACAAACAGAAAGAATTTGAGTTTTGCTGTAGGAGGGAGAGTAAAAATGGGGCAGTACCTGGAAGGGGGTGGAAGATCAAAGGAGGTTTTTGTTTTATCTGATTTCTGATATCAGGGGAAGCTTGCACACTGATGGGGCTTATCTAGTAAGGTGGGCTAACTTAATGGTGTAGGAGAGGGCAGGAGGGGAGTCTTGAGTAGGTTTGGGGTTATGGGGGGATCCAGTTCACATACAGATTGTTTTGGCTTTAGCCAGGAGCATGAATAGTTCATCTACCCTGACAGGAGAAAAGATGGGGTATATGATCACAGATGCAGAGAGATTGGGGTATCTGATGGCGGGGAGGGGTTATGGAAGTTCTCTTCTGATGACTTCTGTTTTCTCAGTAAAAAAAAGCAAGATCATTAGCTGAGTGAAGATGAAAAAGGGACAGTGGAGATTTGAGGAGAAGCAAGGTAGAGTGGAATAGTTGTTTTAGAGACTGAATGAATAGACTGACAAGGGAAATGTCATCGTTAGAGGCAGCATGTGATGCTGTAAGACCTACTGGGAATTTGTGGTCACGACTTTAAAGTGAGACCAGTCATCATGGAGCTGCCTCAGCTCCTGGTGTGCAGCTGCCGAGGGAGTGGAGAGGTGGATTTCAACAGCATTGGGTGTGAAGGAAAGAGATATATGAGGGACTGAGGTGGTTGAAGCGGTAGAAAAGGAAGTGGGTGTCATGATGGGATCAAACTCAGGTGAGGAGAGAAGTGAGGCTATGACGGTACTAAGTGGAGTGGGAAGCTGGGAGGCTCAGTGGATAAATAAGAGCTCCCAGCAAGATACAAGAATGATTAGAGTTAGGGATTAGCGAGAGTGACTTGGAAAGGTAGGAAGTGGTCGTTGGAGACCAGAACACTTAAAATTGAGATTATGTTGAAGACACAGTCATTAGTAACGAATGACCAGGTCTAGGATATGACCACAGGAATGAATGGCTGAGAAAGGGCAGGGACATAATCCTTGGAGGAGAGAGGGTCAAAGATCTGGGAAGCTAGAGAGTTGGAAGGATCATCTATGTTGAATATTGAAATCAGCAAGAATTATGATAGTTGCAGTGGTGGAGAGACAAGTAATCCAGGTGCTTAAATAATTCAAGGAAAAATGGGTGACTGGGAGATGTGTAAATGACAGCAACAAGGTGCTTTTTATACTCTAACCTGTACTGTTTATTATTTTGCATATCTTTTTTCCCCCACCTCCTCCCACCCTGTTCCCAACTAAGGATGCTGTGAGCTCCTGGAAGGAAGGGTCCATATTGTTTTCATTTTTGTAGCTAAGCTAGTGCTTAGCCTACAGGTGTTGGTTACTTGATTGACAGAGAGAACAGGACCTTCTTTCCTCAGGCGGCTTCTAGAATTTCTGAAACGTATGTCCAGATGTGCTTCAGCCCTCGTAGCAACCGCACTTCTAAAGATACTGCAACCAAGTCAACTCCCGGTTAGCAGTTAGATTCAGTGCTCAGTCAATGCATGTGTCCAAGTTGAGGAGAGAGTGTCTTCAAATCGACTTAGTTATGGACCAAAGGTTAGGCCTGAATAAAACTGGGAAGCGGTCACCATCATCTCTGAGGATTTTCGGTCTCACTACAAGCAAATTGCAGCACCCATTTCCCCACTTTTGGGACCTGACCACTGTATCACCTTGTATAATTTCTGCTGAAGTAGTGAGTTTCAAACCTAAGGCAATGACAGTCACCTGGGGGGAAGTGTGAACACTAGTAACTCCTGGTCTTTACCCTCATTAAAACAGGATCATTGGGGAAAGGCCCAGGAACCAGCATTTCTGATGCTTCTCAAGTGCTTTTCAGTAGCTCAAATTTGAGAAGCCCTGCACTACAGTGCTAGGTGGCAAGGTTGGACCTTTCCCAGGTGCTTTCATATTTTAACAGTGACCTCTTCCATGGGAGAGCACTTTTGAGTCCAAAGGAGCAGATCGCTGATTGTGGAACTGGGGGCCCCTGTCAGGATCCTATTAAGAAGCAGGGGGCTAGTCTGTGGCTGTTAAATTTTTTGAGTCAAGATAAAGTGCAGAAGGAGATGCTACCTACCACGTGCAGTCAGGTTTGAATGGTCTCATGGTTCTCAACATGTGGTTCCCAGAGCAGCCACAGAAGGATCACCTGGGAACTTGTGCAAAATGCAGATTCTCAAGCCTTGCTCCAGACCCACTGAATTAAAAGGCCTGGGGCTGTTTTTCATTTGTGTTTTCACAAACCTGACAGGTGATTCTGATGCCCGCTCACATTTGGGAAACACTCTTCTTCCAGCCTGGGAGCCCAAGCCAGTCGGTGCCCCTTCCCACGTGACTGAGCTCTGTGTAGGTTGAGCTCACTCACTCTGGATCTGACAGCTTCTTCTGTCTGGTGCTCTGGGGTGTTTTGAGTGCGAGAGGTGCTTTGCTCTGAACTACGAGATTGTGTGTGGCAGCAATGGCGTCTGTGTGTTTGACACCACTGTGATAGGTAGTGGGGCAAGGATGCTTGCAAAGGGGGAGAGCTCTTCCTCTCCCCCAAACATCCTAAACTCTCCTCGTGGGTCTCCACCCCATGTTTACTCTCAGAACAGGTCTAGGGTAAGGTAATACATTCTGACGTGTCTATACAGCAAATCATTTGTTTTAACAAGCAGGGGTTGCCTTCCAACGAGCTTCATAAACAAGTCACCTCTTGGTTTGGATTTCAGTGCTAAAAGCCATAGGCTAATACCGCCCAGGAATTGACTGGACTATCTGACCACAGCCGTCCTTTCCTTAAAGAATGTCATTAATTTCAACAGACAGTGTAACACAGAAGTAGGAGTGTCCATCTTATGCAAAGTCACATACAAATGATTTGGAATTACTTCCTTTACTGCCTCCTTCATTAGTCCAGAAGATAAGGGTTCCATTGAATTATACAGGAGTCTTACATTGGCTGTTGATTATTTTTAAACTTGTTCTATTATTTAAAAGTAATAGAAATTGCACAGTTTTATATGATCTGATTTTTATTCAGATTTGAAAGTCGTTCACATCAAATTAAAATTCCTTTGGGCCCTTTAAAATGCCTTAAATTCAAGTTTATGATTTAATAACTAAAGGGTACAGAGGGAATGCGAACTGACTTTCTGAATCGTCAGTGATATGGAAATTTCCAGAAGATTCACAGCCTCTCCAAATTAGCGTTTTCCTCTATTTAGCAGGCACTGTGGTGATGGGGGAGGATCTAGGACTGTAAGCCAAGATACTTGGGTTTCAGTCTAGGCTTTGCTGAAAGTGAGTTAGTGCAAAGAAAAGAGCTAAAATACTTGGTCACTCATTGTCCTTGAAGGACTTAAATCAGAGAGCAAACACAGAGGGGACGGGAGGAAAAAAAATCAATGTATAAAAGGCTGGTGGTATCAAGCAAGTCCCAGTGAATGCAAACTGATGTGTACTTCACACAAATGATGCCTAGTTTTGGGGGAAAGAGCTTCCTCTTTCCCCCTCCCTTCCTTTCTTCTTTCCTCCCCCTTTTCTTGCTTCGTCCCTCATCTCCTTCTTTCCTCCTTTCCTCCTTTCCTCACTCCTCCCCTCCCCTCTCTTTTATCAAGCAACCCATATAACTGACCCACAGTCCATTAAACATGTCTTGGTTCCAGAGGTGTGAGAAGTACTGTCCATCCTTAGACCAGAGCTAGAGGGATGTCTGCCCTGGGTCCTGGGGCTTTAGACCCTTGCTAGTGAAAGTGTGGTCTATGGACCAGGAGCAGCAGCATCACCTGGGAGCTTGTTAGAAATGGAGACTCTTGAGTACCATTCCAGACTTAGGGAATCAGAACCTGAATTTTAGCCAGCTCCCCAGGTGATTCGGGTAAACATTAAAGTTTGAGAAGCATTGTTTTATAGGGCCTCTCCTTTGGCCGTGCCCCTTTCCACCAAGCAAAATTCTGAAGGGCCAAGGGGATGTGCCCACTCAGAATCTCAGAACTAGAACACTCTCTGGGTTCCTGGATCCCTAAATTCCCTACCCAAATCATTAGCCTACTTCCAAGGCCTACAGTGGGCGGACTGAACAGCCAGCACGCATTCCTCTAGGCCTGAGAAGCAGCCAGATGTGGCTGTTTGGAGGGTGGAAGCAGGGAGGTCTGTGGAAGAATCTCGGCGAAGCGGCTTAAATATCCAAGTCCGCGATCGCCGCCACTCAGCGCAGGATGGCCCTGCGGCTGGGAAAGGGAGGTGGTGATTGAGTGCTCGCTCTTTCTGTTCCTCTGAATTACAGTGTGGAACTCCAATGAAGCCCTGAATTCTAAATTCACACCTGGCCTTCCAAGTTGTTATGACAGTTTATTTGTCAAGAGAAGAGGAAAGAAGCTTTTTAATTTAAACATTTGTTAGCTTGATATATAACTTTCAAACACTCAGACATATGGTACGTGGGCCTCCCTTTGTACTCTTGGCTCAGTTCTGCAGATGTTAGGGGCGAGCCTGCTCGTGATGGGGTGAAAGGACATCTGAGGTTTTTCAGCACAGCACGCCCTGCTTGTCTTCTGGAGACACAAAGTTAGAGCGGCACATCTGCGTAGCTCTCTCCTGAAAGCTGTATTCCTTTGTGGGCTTGGAGACTCTTCCTAAACCTTGAAGCCTTCTATTTATGGCATTTCCTTTAGGATTTCCTTACAGGAGCTATTTATTCATCCTTTAATCAAGCCTTCCTCTGGCTTCTCTTCAAGTTCTCTCTCTCTCTTTTTTGTTTTTTTTTTTTTAAATAAATACAATATCTTTAGTTGGCACTGGGTGTCCTGACATTTATTAGTTCCTTAGAAAACAAACCAAAAAAATCAGAACAAATTAGTAAAATTAAAGATCCAAGGGCCCCTCGTACATGAAGCAGAAACCGCCAGATCATCTCCCTTGTGCGCGTGCGCGCACGCGCGCGCACGCACGCACGGGGGCGCACGCACGCACGGGGGCGCATCCACACACGGACCCGCGCAGACCCTCGGCTACAGGTAAGAAGTTAATAAGCTTTGCGGAGTGCAGGCGGCAGGTTCCTCATTTCTGCAATTTTAAGACGCTTCCCCAAAGAAGTAAGGGTGCCTCATATAGCTTGTAGGGTAGCAAGAGTGTGGTTGGCAGCTTTATTTTTCCTCTCAGAATGTCTCAGAAAATAACCCTGCGTCGGGCAATTGAAAGTGTCTTAGATTCAGTAAGATTCACTCTTTTTGGGGTCCAAGCTCATAGACGTAGCATTTTCTCAAAAGCGCCTGTTCAGTGCAGAGTGTAGAGCACAGGTCCTCCAACTTAGCACTCAGCACCTGGGGGCCTATCCCCGAAGTTCTTCTTTGCCTTGTGGAGGCCCAGGAATCTGAATTTTTAGCAAACACCCCGGTGATTCTGATGGTGGTGGTTGGTAGGCCGCACTTGGAGAAATCTTGGTATGGAAAGAAGGTGGCGTCACAGTTCCTGCGGGGCCTTGTTCCGTTTATATTCCAGGTCATGGCTGTCAATTAGCTGTAGAGATGCTGGTGATTCACAAGTGGCTTGGAGCTCATGAAATTCCATGCATTCAATTTAACAAATATTTATTAGGCATAAGCTCTGCACGGAGAAATGTAATGGGCACTGGGAATCCACCAAAGTATAAGATATGACTCCAGTTTTAAGAAGCTTGAACTCCTCTTCTGTCTATTTACATAAAGTCGGGACTGTTGTTAATACAAGTTAGGAATATCTGTTTTGCTTCATAGGCAGAGTCCTGTGTTGGAGAGAAAATAGGCAGGAAACAATACAGATAAACGATGCAATATCTATTAGTTAAGCACAATGTATTGAATGTATCTATAGTTACAAAATAAAACATTCTAACAATCCCAACTGCAATTACAATAAATCTGTCTTAATCAAAAACCATCGATTTAAAGCCTAGTGAAAAAAATTTTAAGCCACTAAAAATGAGCTTTTGAGCTCATGTGAAAGAATATTTGAAAGGAGCTATTACTAAGATGAAGTCTGTATAGCTACAATTATGTGATAATGGGTAAAATATTCACTTTAGGCTGTATTATCTGAATAAAGGAAGAAACCTTTTTAAAAAAATTTCTCTCTAGCCACTACCCAACTTGAATATCTGTGTTGTCCCCCAAATTCAGGGTAATCGTTTGGACTTGGCTTTCTTTGATCCTGCTTGAGTTTGGAATTAAAGATGTAAGCAATATCCTTTTTGTTAAATTCCACACATAGCTTCTGAGATCTTACGCACTACTTGACATCCCAGGACAAAGCATAGAAACCCACCTGGACACTTGTCAAGGTGTCTCTCACAAAGTTCGTTGTGGAAGCTATAAGCATCTGAGGGTTTGTTAATTAAATGCCTTTTAGTCATAAGGTTTAATGAGACTGCTTTTAAGGTATACTGGGAAATTAATGGGATATCTATTTTCTTTTCACACCCTCCCCTGCCACATACACCAGTCCCCAGCTTCTATCTCAGAGAAATCAAAGCTGGGTTTGTGATTTATTATCAAACTGGAGCTAATGATTAAAAGCCCCTCCCAGGCTGAAGTCTGGGGAGGAGGGATTCTACCCGTGTTCGCTAGGAAGAGAAGGATAAATTTCTCATTTACAGAATTGTACCTGAACTGTGGAAAATTGTCCACTGTTGTCTGAGAACTGCCCAATCCTCCAGTTCTCCACTCCCTGCCTCCCCTGCTGCTACTTTTCTTACCTCTGGTCAATACTCAGAAGAGACTGTAATGGCCTTAAGTTGAAATTCTGGCCCTCAAAGCAGATTTCAGACATGGGCACCATCTTGCTTTTGGAACTATGAAATAAAACCACATTCGACCCTGACCCCTACAGAGGGCCTCTCTTTTGAATGCTATGGGCAGTGCATGTGTCTTATCACACCAGTCAGATAATCTGTTATTTCAAGTGTGAGGCCCTGAAAGCAGCCTGGCATTTCTCTGCTCTTTCATTGATAGGAGATCACTGTTGCATCGGAGCTTTTGAGCCAGGAAGTCCCATTCTCAGGCCATCTGGCTGGGCACGTGAGCTTCCTGCACAAAGGCCTGTGACTGACTAGGGGAGGCAGTGGGGCTGGCCTTCACTTTGCACCACGAGTAGCCTTTTCTAGTTCACACCTGCCAACAAAGCGGCCAAGAGGGTGATTTAGGAAGTAGAAAAAGGTGAAAAGGCAACAGGCTGAGCCAGCTGTCCCAGCTTTCCTCTTTTTCCCGCCCCTGATGACTTGCATTTTCTCCCAGACAGCTGCCATTATGGTCTTCCAGCCACTCTCAAGAATTTCAACAAGGGCAACTTCTCTGCTTGTCAGAGGCGAAGGGAAATGAACATGATTCTGGGAGTAAGTGCCACCTCTTTGAGGAGTAACACAGCCATGTGACATGTAAGTGGGGTGGGGGTGTGAGTTGGGTGGGGAAGGGGTATGAGTTGGGGGTGAGAGAGGGTCCAATCTAAAGTTAACAAAATCCAGTTTTCCTCCCTCAACTTTACACTCTCTCGTTTTCCTGGGTTGTATATTATCTGCGCGTACGTACGTACGTATGTATGTACACACACACACACACGCACACAGTCCCAGGGAAGGAGTTCTCTTCACAGTACCCCTTGTTTTTGGCCATTCAGACTCTGCTTAAATGCTTCCAGTGATGGGGATCTCATTCTCTTGTGAGGTTGCTCATTACTCTCCATTCATACACATGTCCCAGGTCCCCACTTGTAGGCAATAGGTTTAATGTCGGTGAGCTCAGCCAGCCCAGACCCTCTGAGGAGCACAGGATTGGATTAAAAAGGCTTTGACCTTTAATATGAAATGGTGAACCCAGCTATCCTCCTGGTCCACCACTCTCTGGCCTGGATAGCTGTTAATTCTTAGGGAGCCTAATGCTCTGGCCTTTGTGTGTTTAATGTAAACAACTCTATTGTGCTTTAAATTCTGTTACAACCATATCTGCTTCTCATCTTTGCTGAAAGTGGTGTTCTCCTGGTATTTCTTTGGGTTCAACTAGCCCAGGTGGAGAGTCTTTATGAAACTGAAGAGAGGTACATTTTCAAATGAAATGAAGGCAGATGGAAGCTGGAGTCATAGAAAGGACATTCGAATTGGATTTTCCCAGAGAGACTTCGAGACTATAATACCCATTTGCCACGTTTTCTGTTTAATTTCCTCAGGCGTTTGTTTTGCTCAGTTCTCCTCTAGGCTATCTCAGCTGTTTATCACTGATGGTTCTGAGGACATTTCTGCTGCAAGAATTTATCAGCTAGGACTCTTCCTAAGTGTCAAAAAACCCAGCTCCTTATCAGCTGTCTTAAGGGAAAATTAGAGAAAGTACTGGTTTACATAACTGAGAAGTTCAGGGTGGAGGCTGGCTTTAGGTGAGGCTTGATTCAGGGGCTCCAGGGCTGTCACCAAGACCCTTTTCTCTCCGTCTGGAGGCTCAGCCTCGCTCTCCTCTATCCATTGGCTAGATTCTCAGATTTCACAAGGTGGTAGGGCACCGGCAGGGGCGTCTCATTATTTTCTCAGTTCCAAATCTTGCTAGGGCAGTCAGAGGGAAGCTTGAGACTTTGACAGCAGCTTCCAGCAAGTGACTCCCTCTCTCTTTCTCTTCTACACCCTAGTGTGAGAGGTGGAACCCCGCCCAGACCATTTGGACTTAGGCTTGAGGGAGGGATCTGTGCCCAAGCAGAAATGTGGGTTGTTCCTAGAAGAGGGGATAACAGATGCTGGGAGGCAAATTGAACATGTCTGTAACAGGGGCAGCTATCAATTTTCTTCTTGAATGATTCTGCCCCCTCCGTATGACTCGCATATACGTATACATAGGAAATAGCCAGCACTGGAAGCTGTAGCTTCAGACACAAGAGGGATATATCAGGAGCTTTCTTGGAATAGAACGACAAGAAGAGTTTTGAAATCAGTACCAATACAAGGAGGGGGATAGAGGATATTCCACTCTGGGTGGCCAGAGAGGAGGAAAATGAGGAGAATCAGAGGACACAGTGTGTAAGTGGTTTGGCCACAGTATCCTCCAAAACTATATAATAATAGGAATACTTTGCAATAATGCACATTGAGTATAATTCTGGTTGCTGTCCAGGTACTTTACATGTAGTAAATCATGTAATCCACACAACAACCCTATGAAGTCAGTCAGTTATTATCATCATCATCCCCATTTTACAGATGAGGAAGTCAAAGCCCAGAGAAGTTCAGCAATTTTCCCAAGATCATAGAGCTAGTAACTGGCAGAACCAGGATTTAAACTTTGATAGCCCTTAACCCCCACATTATAGTGTCCCTAATGAATACACAGAAATGGCAATACTCTGGTGGCTCCAGGGATAGGAATATGGCTGAAGGAGTGGCTGAGCCATTCTCTAGAGCTGGTAGAGAACTTAGAAGCAGGACAGAAGAACAAAAGAAGGAAACTTCATTTCTTCACGACAGAGATAAGAAGATAATTATGCCCCATACAGCACAATAAAGTATCAAGGTTGCCATGTAATAGGTGAAGTGTCAGGGAGTGCAGAGAGTGGATTAACTCTGGGTGTTTTGCCAGGCTAACTACTAACTTTTGAGTGTGACTGTGGATGAGTCACTAAACCTCCCTGTGCCTCAGTCTCCTCTGTGAAATAGGGATGACTGTGCCTCACCTCCCTTATTGTATCATTATGGAGATGAGACAAGATAATGTGAGATGAAACACTTTGTATAGAGAATTCCCAGTCATAATTGTGCTTTCTATAGGCACTTAAAAGCTTATTTGCAATAATTTATGGCATTGTCATTGAGGTACTATTATTAAAGAAAAGCCTGTTTTTCTAAAGAGTATTATACAATCTTCTAGAAATAACTTACATTTTTAAAATTACATGTTCAATGTAGATAATTTCAAAAACAAAAATGAACATAAAAAGAGGAAAACAATAAAATTGCCCAGAAAAATCTACTCAACATTTTGGTTAATTTTTTTTTCAGTTCATTTTCTATGCCTACCTGTGCTTTTTTTTAAGCAAATAATGTTTCAATTTAATATTTTATCTTATATACATACACTGTCTTTACTCTTTTGCAAGCCACTTTTTTCCCGTTTATTAGAGATTTATTTCCTTGTCATTAATCTTGTACAACAGTGACTTCAAAATTTTTGGACCATGATCCACAGTAAAAAAAAAAATACATTTACATTGCTACTCAGTAAACGCACACACGCACATGCACACACTCGTACATATAATTGCCTGATACTTGCCATTACTATATATAGTGTACTCTGATATTTTCTTTTCTGTATTAAAATGAAATAATATAGAATAGATAGAATACACTATTTCATGATTTACTAGTTGATTATATGACCCACATATAAATCACAATTTGTAGTTTGAAAAACACTAAGATTTGTGGAGATATACCATAATTATTTAACATATCTCCCATTGTTGGACTTTTATATTTTTCTTATATTTTGCCATTCATTCTTTTGTTCATTAAAGTGTTCAAGAAATATGTGTGGAGTCCCTACTATGTACCAGGCACTGTTCTTGGTGCTGGGAACACAGGGGTGAACTAGACAGATGAGGTCCCCATGTTATTGCACTTACAACCTCTGGGGGTAGGGAAACAGGCAATGCACATATCTACAGACCAGAAAACTCTAAGATAATGTGATGAGGAGTGATGAGATGGGAGCTATTTTAGGTGACAGTTGGGAAAGGCCTCTCTGAGGGGTGGCATTTAAATGGGTATGTCATTTCCAAGAAGATATTGTTGAACTACATCCTGAGAAGATGTAGGGTAAGAGAATCTAGGTTGGGAGATTCTAATCTAAGGTGGTCAAGAGCTTGGCATGTTTGAGGATCAGGAGAGTGGCTAGTGTAACCCCAGAAAAGTGAGCATGGTGGAAAAGGGAGGGTCATATAGGATGAGGTTGAAAAGGTTAGTAGGGGTCAGATTATCCAGGACCTTCTACTGCAAACATGCTCCATCTTTGTTTACATCCACATGTATGTCTTGAGGGAAAAGCTTGAAAAGCATCTAGAATAGCAATAGGTGTGAGCAGGGACATTGGGTGGTAGAGAGACTGAGAAGGCGACATGTTTTTCTGAATGAAGGCTTCTGTGCTAAAGAGGATCCAAGTTCTGTTGGAAGAGCATGGCCCTGGCACAGCACCTTGCTCTGTCCCAAGTAGATCTTCCATGGGGGATTTTAACTTCCCAGAAAATAGGGTCTTTGTCTAATTCACTGCCATGTCCTCAGCACTAGCACAATGCTTGACCCATAGTAGGTGCTCAGTAAATATTTATGAAGCAAACACGTGAATAAATGGACATCCCTCACCCACCCCTAGCCCCATAAGCAAAGGACAGTGGTTATTCATGACAAATTTACATTTTCTCAAGTGTGACCCCCCTATCCTTGTGCTAACAGAGGAGAAGCTACTCCATGTAGTGAAGGGAGAGTATTTCTTTAGCTCCTCTCTGGTGAAGTCACAAATAATCTCTCAGAAGGCGTTATTTATTTTACTTGGTCTTTTTTTTTTTTTTTTTTTTTATGAAATGGCATGACGACTCACCAGCTGCTTTTTGCAATAAAAAAAGATAACACATTGCGATTGCCAGAAACAGATGTTGAAGAGGCCTAGAAATCTGATTTTTCCACATCAGGGACCCTGTTGTGTATTGAAATAAATTGACGGGGTTATTGGAGGCTAGATTGTTGGTTTCTTTGAGGTGGTTCGCTCATTGTGTTGAAAAAGGGGGTGGGGTGGGGAACGCCACAAAACAGACGGGCCCTGGAGGAGCCACCAGAGGCAGCCCTTGCCTGCCCGGGGCTCCTGCCGCTTTGGTGCTGACTGGCTCCATGTAACACAGCCTTCTCCCACCCTGCTTGCTCATCGCTGTCATCAACCCATGCTCTGGGTAGATGTGCATGGGGCAGAGACATTTTATTCTGGTGGTTAATGAAGGCCTCACTTAATTGTCCTCCAATTTCAGAGTAAATAGCCTAGACCCAGTTCTTTGGAACACAGAAAACATTCCAAGCAACAGTGCAGGGCAGAATATGAGAAGTAGGGAGAGATCTCTGAGAGATCATCATAAGACCTCCTTAAGGAACTTCAATTTGCAAGTGTGGTCCCTGAGTTACAAAGCTGCTTTGGTCGTCATTGAAATAATTTTCCTTTCAGAAAATAAAAAGACACCCTGTCTTTAGGGGTAGGCTCTCTTTCTCTTTTAGCAAAATTGTCCTCTCTCATTTTTTGAGCCCTTTACTGAAGTATAATATTCATAAGGATAAGGAAATGTACAAATCAGGAGTGTACAGTTTGATGGATTTGCATAAAGTCAACACACTAACACATGGATGAAACCAGCACCTGGATCATGAAACAGAACATGACCAGCATTCTAGAAGCCTCCTCCTGCCCTCTTTCAGTCATCTCCCCCACCGAAGGTAACCACTGTTTTATCTTTAAACACAGTAGATCTGTTTTGTATGTTTTAAAACTTAATGTAAATGGAATCTTGTAGTATATATTCTTCTGTGTCTGGCTTCTTTCATTCAGCATCATGTGTGTGAAATTCACTCAGACTTTTATATATAGTTGCAGTTCAGTTATTCTCATTGCCATATAGCCATCCTTTGTGTTCATATACCATAGTTTATTTTTCCTTTCTACTTTTGATGGGCATTTGGGTAGTTGGCAGTTTTTTTTTTAATTACAGCCAGTGCTGCTTTAAACCTGTCTCTTGGTGAACCTATTCACCCATTTCTGTTGGGTATTCCTAGGAGCAGAATTGCCGGTTTGTGTATATCTCATTTTAGTAGATGCTGCCAACAAGTTCTCCAAAGTGGTTGCACTCCTACTAGCAGTACATGAGAGCTCTGGCCTCTGGCATTTCGCTGTCATCCCTCCCCACCTCCCTACCTTGAGTAACTTTCAGCTGCTGCCACTGTGACTATCTGAATGTGTGCTTTGACAGGTTTTCACTTGAAAATGGCTGTGCTCTGGAACAGTTTTCCCTACTCTCTCTTTAAGTGGATACTTTCTGTAGCCACTGCAGTGCAGACTGCTTAGCATCTGCTCAAGTATGAAATCAGTCTTTACATAATGGTGGCTGTGATTGGAGGGGATGAAACTAGAGGAAACCATTCTGGTTATGGAGATTTATTTTTCAGGGTTATGGTTTCAGAATGTCCCTAATTCCCTGGATATTAAAGCTTACAGAAGGAATGAGTGAAAGCTAAACTTTTTTTCTTTATTTATTTAAAAAAATTTTATTGAAGTACAGTTGATTTATGTGTTGTGTTAGTTTCTGGTGTACTAAACTTGCTTTCTGTAAAGGAATATAAGCAGGCGTTAAAGAGAGTTATGAAGATCAGTATGAATTGAAATTGGGGTTGGACTGTGTGAGTTCGAATCCTGGCTTCATCACCTGCTGTGTGACATTAAGCAAATTACTTAACATTTCTGTGTCCCACTTGCCTCGGCTGCCAAATGAAGGTATGAGTAACATCTACCTCATAGGGGTAGATTTGTGATGACTAAATCTGGTATGACATGTGAAGCACTTAGAAGAACTCCTGGCATGTGGTATGTGCCATGTGAGTATTAGCTGTGTTACTGCCTATCTTAAGTCTTGAACCCTAGAAGCAGTGCCTGAAATGAAGATTCTTCTAAAAGTTCAAATGATGGAATATTCTCTGGAGGAAGGAAGGGCAAGAAGCAGGACAGGGCAGGGGAAGTAGCTAAACCAGGATGTCGTCCACCTAGAGTTCAGCTTTAGCCTAATCCTATGGTGGCTCTTGAAACATAAATGGCACCAGAGTTGCCTCATCTTGAAGCAAGGGGATTGGCTTTTTATACCCCCATTGCGGACAGTCATTGACTGTGGGCTGCTAGGGGTGGAGTGCCCTTGGACTGGGGACTCTGCTCCTGTTAGCTGAGGCCAGTCCTCCGGAGAAGGGGACAGCTGTGAGCTCTTAGCAGCCAACAGCTCACAGCAGCTGGGGGCTGGGTGCAGCTGCCAAAAAGGGGATGTGAGTGGGGGCACCAAGACAGTCTGTTGTTCCTAATCAGGCTCTTTTTTGTAGTCAAGTCAGAAGAGCCACAAGACCAGTGATTCTAAAGAAAGTCTTTTAGAGGTAAGGCAGGGTAGCTTCCTAGACATTTTTTGTCATGAACAAGATGTCCAAAGGCACCCATAAGTTCTAGTAAGTAGTCTGTGCCTGCCTGAGTGATAAGCGTGTGGGTGTACACACTCCCACACCAGCAGTTGCCTTGGTGCAGGCTTCAAGCATTAAGGCTCACCTTGTAATCCTGTCCCTTCCACTCAGCTGGTCCCTCCCTTCACCCTGCTTCTCGGGACACTTACCTTTCTAGACCACCACTTTAATCTAAGTTCTGGCCATCTCTATCCCTGGGGGAGAAATGAAAAGAAATGTATGGAGGGCATCATCTCTTTGAGGCTCACTGGATCTATGGTGCTTCATAGTGAAATGTTGCCATATGAACAGTTCCTCACTTAATCAGCATTTAGATAATCTGCCCTTCTCTGTGGGAGATGGAAGCAAGTGACCTCTGACAGATATGCGTTTGGTTTCTAGGAGGTGGCTCTGCCGGGCACGGTTCTCTCAGGAGTCTGATTTCCACTCACACAGGACAAAGCAACATGCAAGATGAGTCATTGTGTGAACAAATGGGGAGAAACTTACCTTCCTGACTCTGTACCTGGAGAATGCAGGGGGAGCCTGTGAATACCCAGGTGCCAATGGGGGTGGAGCTTTAAAGTATGGGAGAGAGCTAGTCTCACATTAACATATGCATTTCCTAATTTCAGCCAAACAAACTGGGAGAGTTGCACCTCAGCCTGCCTGGCAGGTAAAATCTAGGAAAGGGAAATGGGATGTATAGTAGCACTAAGCTTAAATCTGCAACATGTGCCATTTCTAAGCATCAGTTTATTAGATAATAAGTAGCTCATTCATTCATTCAACTGGTATTTAGCAAGCATCTTCTATATGCCAGCTTCTGTGCTCCATGATGGACCTATCAAGGAAGTCAGCCACAAAATAAATAACTATAACTGTGATGAGTGCTAAAAGGCCAAACCCAGCTGAAATTGGGAGCTCTAGCACCATTGCTCACTACTACCAGGAGCAGAGTTGGGAAATTTTTCTAGCGTAGGAACAGCTGCTTCTGACACACATGAAGCCCGTGAGCCAAACAGAAGACCAAAGCTGGGGAAAAAAATTAGATTTTGCATGCCAGTGATTTGGATGCAAGGAATGACCGCACGAATGCCTGCCAGTTCATGCATACATTCATTTGACAAATATCTGAACACCTTCAGGACACACCAACTAGACTCATTTCCAGTTTCT
Source organism: Camelus ferus (assembly GCF_009834535.1). NCBI lineage: Eukaryota > Metazoa > Chordata > Mammalia > Artiodactyla > Camelidae > Camelus > Camelus ferus. The sequence goes on from NC_045732.1 coordinate 37,418,993, forward strand.
CAAGATTATTTTCATAATCTGTGTAGTGGCATCATTCTTCTCCTCTGTCTTCCCTGTCTTGCTCTGCTCAGATATGCCAGAAAACCAGCTGGGTAGGTGAGAAGTTAAAAGGAAAGCCTGATGGAAAACTGAAATGATTCCATCAAGAAAAATTGCTAATTGTGGTTCCTAAACCTTTCCCCCAAGGAGGTTTTAAAGCAGGTAGTGAATTTTCATGTGCTAAGCAGGAGGTTTTGTTTATGTCTTTACCCCGGAGGAACAATAGGAGAGCTGGCCAATGTTCCACGTGATTGTTGATCACTACGTGACTCAGTGGTCAAAACAAAACCCAAGGTACCTAACTCCTGAGGCCCTGCTGCACCGTCAGCTATAACTTCCTCATTTATTCTTATGGCTGGTGAATTTGGCTCTTTAGAATGGCATCAAATGAAGCAAGTGCAGCCATGGTTTCAGCATTAGAATTAAAAGGAGACAGCACAGGTGAGATAGGCCATGCAATGTACTGGCATAGCAGCAGCAGGAGCCGCAACAGCAATAATAGTAACAGCAATAGTGCTAGTGGGAGTAGGAGTAGGAGTAGGATTAGGAGTAGGAGCGGTAACCATTTATTGTATGCATCAAGCACTGTATTTAGCACTTGTCTGGATTACCTCATTTAATTCTCTCAGCAGTCCCAGGATGTAGGTTCTGGCATTGTTCTCCAATAAAGGTCAGTTAAGTTGCCTAGGGTCAAGACAGTTTAAGTGGCAGACCCAGAACTGGAAGCAAGATCTGTCTAACTGCAAAACCCATTCTCTTAATTATTTCACTTGATCGTCTTTCAAGAAAGTGAGCTTTGGCATAAAAGAAAAATCAAACTGCCAGTGAAAACTCTATGACTGTGGTGAGGCTATTTAAACACTTTGCCCTTTGATTTTCTTCTTTGGAAAATGTACATAGCCCAGGGGGATTGTGAGGATTAAGTGGATTAATTAATTTAAAGTTTGGCACACAGTAGGCACTCAATAAGCGACCGTTCAGTTTCTTTGAAAGCCACTTGCATTCCCTTGTAAGATGGAAATCATGGAAGTGTTAGCTCAAATTAAAGCTTTCCAGAGGTCTGAAATTTACACTGCCTAAAGATTCCCAGCTTTGGAAGGAGGCTAGTGAGTACTGCAACCCTCACCTGAGTGTCTGCTCCTGAGTAAGCCCTGACCCCTGACAGGAAATGGTAGTAGGTGACTACTTCTGTTAAATTGAGTAATTGATGTGAAAGCAAGTTCATATATTGCCATTTGTGAGCTTTAGTCATAGCCATGTGATACTGTAGTTACTTTGAGAGAAGAGAGCCAAAAAACTAAAACTGTAGTCCAGTGAAAATAGTCACTTTGGATAAAAGAGCTCCTGACAGTTTGAGAGACTCTTTCCCTGACTGATTGTTAAAGCTTCCAGAAAGTGAGCCTAGTGACCTCTGATCTGCTGTGTTATGACTGGGCCCTGAATCACACTCCTGCCCCCACCCTCGTCCCCAGGGGCACTCCCTAACTGGCCTTCCTGCCTACCTTTCAAACCAGGGCACAGTCATATTCCACAAATCTGAGAGCTTCCTGTAACAGAGGCTGCTTGAGCAGTGGTGGTGGAGGCCTGGTTTTAAGTCATGGCCCTGCCTCAGGCTTGGTGAAACTCCCATCAGTCTAAATAATTGTATTTGGTCTTTTCAAAGAACCAACTTCAGCTTTGTAGAATTTCTCTATTTAAGTAAATGTTCTCGTGCTTGTCTTTATTATTTCCGTCCATCTACTTTCTTTGAGTTTAATTTGCTGTGTTTTCCCTTAGTTCTTGAGATGTCTACTAAGATCACTGACTCTCAGTCTTAATTTCTAATTGATGAATTTGAGGCTATACATTGCCCTGTAACCAGGGCTTTAGCTGCATCTCACAAGTTTTGCTATGCTATATTTTCACTATCACTCAATACAAAATATTTTCTAAGTCTTATTGTGATTTTTTCTTTTACCTAATGGTTATTTAGAAGTGTATTTGATTTGCAAATATTTAATGATTTTCTAGTTATACCTATTTTTAAATTGGTTTCTAGTTTAACTCAGCTGTGGTTAGGGAACATATTCTAAGTGATTTCAGTTGTTCAAAATTTGTTTTGATGTGTTCTATGGCCTGACGTATATTTAATTTTGATAAATATTTCATGCACACTTGAAATATGCGTGTGTGAGACACAGAGGGAGAAAGAGGGGGAGAGAGAGAAAGGAAGGAAGAGAGAGACAGAGAATTTTATTTGTGTGGTTCAAATCTTCCATATTATTCCTGATTTTTTTTTTTTTTGCCTGTTTTTTCTCTAGTAGTTGTGGAGGGGAATAACAACCAAGACAAATTATAAAAATGATCCAAGTCTCAGAATGAAGCACATACACCTACATTTTTCATTCCCTGAAATTCTTTCAAATAAATCCCTGCTTGCCAGAAAGATGTGTATTTGGGAAAGGTTGGTCCAAAGGCTTGCTGAGTCTTGGATTTTCAAGAATAAGGGAGTTACATTAAAATTCCCTGTGATTGTGTGTTTGTCTTTTTCCTCTTTATTTCCTTCCATTTTTGCTTTATATTTTGAGGCTATATTTAGGCTTGTTTTATCTTCCTAATAGACTGACCCTTTTAATCAAATGTTCTTCTTTATCTCCTATAATGCTGCCTGCCTTTAAGTCTACTTTGTTTGCTATTATTGTAGCTACACCAGGTTTCTTTTGATTGTTATTTGCATGGTATAACTTTTTTCATCCTTTTACTTTCAATCTAGCTGTATTTCTCTATAGAAAGGAAGGGCATTGTGCCAAATGCCTCAGAGAATGTTAGGCTCACTTCAAGATGTTTTCTTTCTCTCTGAAATCTTGGCCGCTCAAGTTCTGGCCTCCTGGGTAGCCCTGAACTCCAAGTTTTGTCTCCCCATGCTGTGAGACTTCCAAAAACCCCATTTGGCTTTCCAGTCTCTTAGTTGCCACATGATACTTGGCTTCTTAGACTCTTGGCCCCAAGCTTCTTATGAATCAGCAGATGTCTTAATGGGGAAATTGAGTACTGAATGCCACATTCTCCTCAGTGCCTCTCCCTTCTCTCTGGGATCCTGGTTGCTATGGACTGTTTGTGCCCCCACAAGTCGTATATTCAAATCTAACACCTAATGTGATGGTATTAGGAGGTGGGGCCTTTGAGAGGTGATTAGGTCCTGAGGGTGGAGCCCTCATATATGGGGTTAGTGCCCTTATTAAAGAGACCCCACAGAGATCCCTTGCCCCTTCTATCATCCGTGAACCAAAAAGTAAGCCCTTAGTAGATAGTGGATCTGCCAATGCCTTGATCTTAGACTTCCCAGTGTACAGAACTATGAGAAATAAATGTTTGTTATTTAAAATACCTGCCACTATTTTTGTTATAGCAGTCTGAGAGGACCAAGACTCTGGCCTTTCAAATCCTTGCTGCTTTGGAAACTCTCTGTGGCTGTCACCAGTGTATTTTTGACCCACTCTTCTAGTCTTTCTTGTGAAAGGGCTAGTCTTCAAACCTTATTGGAAGTAGATGCCTAGGTGAACATTTTGGATGGTCATTTGACCTGGGTAAGCCTTCTTTTCCACATTAGTAAAATAGAGGCATATGAGACATACCTCATGGGGTTGTTTTGAGGCTTAGATATATGGTAAGTTTACGTTATAAGCCTAAAAGCTATTTGAACAGAAGCTGCTATTATTAAGTCTTTACATGATTGAGGTTCCTGATGGAAAAACAGTGGTGGGTTTCCATACAAAGCAGTTTGTTGACACAGCCAGGTCTACCTGGGTGTATGAATAGAAATGACTTCTGCTGGGAACTTTGGTTGTTATGACTGTTGAATTCATCATTTTTTAGTGTAATAAGTTGCCCCCTCATAGTGGTTGGAAGTCCCAGAATGCTATTTCTGACACTTTCTCTGAGGGCTGACTTGAAAACGCAAGGCCATAAACAAGGCTTTTGGACCACCCTTTCCTGAGTACACATCTTTTTATCAAGCAGGGATTTATCTAAAAGAATTCAAAGGAATGGAAAATACAAGTACATGTGATTCATTCTGAGGTCCGGGCCACTGTGTTCATTTCTGCTCTGTTAGTTAGAATATGAGGGTTTATCCCTGACTTCTCCCCCTGAGCAAGTCTTGCTCAGCTCAGGTGAGATAAGAGAATTACACAACTTGTTGGTCTATTCTGAGTAAACATTTGCACTGGCTTCAATTCTTTCTCTTACTGTCCTGGCAGTTCTGCATTTTCCCACAAGTTGCAGAACTCTCTGGCTTTTTCTCCCTGTGCAAGGTCAGCACTATCCTTGCAACACAAAGATGTGTTTGTCCATCCCTTGAGCCATCTTTTTGGGAAGACCACTCCCAAACTCTTCTCTGCTGAATGGTGGATGATAAGACCTGCTTCTAGTCCATTCTGACTGGCATTTGAAAAACCACCTTTTTATGCCCAACATCATGTCCACTATTCTAGGAGTTCCAGAATCCTGATGTCTTTTTGTCTATAGGAAACCCACTGTGACTTGACTCTGCCATTAAGGTCTGCACAATGCAGTCACTGATCAGGCCTCAAATACGCTTGACCTACAAATGTTAGTTCAGAGGGGTATCAGCATGATTCAGGATCACCCATTAAAATCTGAGCTCTAACCAGCCTTTTGAATTGGCTAACAAGCTCCTTGACTGCCCTGATGGAATAGAACACCAGACATTACAGGGGTGGGTGAGAGGGAAAGTTCTAGATGCTAAAGTCATAGTTCTCATTTGGAGGGTGTAGATTGGGGAAAACACTTTCCAAATGCAAATACCAGGTGATACCTTAGGCCTACTGAATCCGAACTCAAAGGGGAGGCAACTCTTCCCTTCTCCTTTGCCTATCCAAAATAAGACATGGTGCCAAAGAATAGAGTGGGTTGAGGTTACTGGCATCTATGGGTGGTAAGTTTGGCAGCATTTTGATTGTGCCAGGATTCAATAGATGTCAAGAATGAAATTATTGGACAAGATAATTACTACGTACAAGAGACCTGGTTCAGCTTTACTGTTTATTCATTCTGTGTCTTTAAATGACAGTTTCTTAAATAGGAAATGTGCTAATATGAATAGATACTTGATAAAAGTTTAGTGCTTGACTGGTTGATTTTTGTCATTGATGCTATTCACGCTATCAGTGAAATGATGAAGACTTAGGTGTTAATATCTGCAGTGCCTTTGGAGATGCCAGATGAAAACTGGCTGGCTGGTTTAAGGTTATTTATACAGAATACTTCCTCATTATGCAGACTACAAATCTTGTGATCAAATTGGTTTCCCCTTTCCCCATTCTCAAAATTATAGGAATACACATTTATAATTTTTTAACTCTCTTGAAAAAAAGTTTAGCGATGTGTAGAAACAGGCTTTAAATGTTCATTCCCTGGATCAGTTAAAGTTTTAGGTAGCTATCTAAAGAAATAGACAAACTCCTAAAATTTTTTCTGTATCCAGGACAGTTGTCAACATGAATATATTATTTGGATAAAGTCAGGGGCTCTTTTTTGTTCACCATTGAATTCTCAAGACCCAGCACAATGCCTGGCATACAGAAGGTCCTCAATAAATATTTGTTAAGTGAATGAATTAATAATTAAATGCTACCTACATATCTCTGGATAAACCATTAACATGTCATACCCTCAATTTTCTCTCCTATAAAATGGGACTAATAATACTTAACCCTTGGATATTTGAAAAAAAATACCTATAGTGGATGCTGTTATTTGCATCCTGGATCCTCTCTATTTAAAAAGTAAATTAAATATTTTATTTATTGTTGTGTTATTTATTTATTTTTAATTTTGGTGATGGGGGAGGTGATTAGGTTTATTTATTTTTGGAGAAGGTACTGGGAATTGAACCCAGGACTTTGTGTATGCTAAGCATGCTCTCTATCACTTGAGCTATACACTCTCCCCACCCCCTTTAAAGCTTATGAGAGTTTGACAGCTGATTTGTCTCAGCTGCAGAGAGCCACCTCACCCAAGGTCATTCTCCATTCCTGGGGCATCCCACACCCAGTGACTATCTGGCACAGACCCCTTCCCCCACCTCAGGATAACTCTGATAAGCCATTTTAGCTTTAGAACTCCTATGGGATCAGCTGAGGCCTTCAGTGGAACTGCATTGTATTCCAACTTCTTTGCCCTCTCTTGCTTCTTGCCCTCCTTTCTCCAGGTGTTGATCCCAAGAGCAAGCCCTAATAAATCTCCTGCATACTGATCTCCATCTGAGTCTCAGTGTCTGCTTCCACAGAATCCAACCAGAAACAGAACATAGTATATGCTAAATAAAACACTTCCTGGGTCTGGCAGTCAAAGAGAGGCAAGGATCCACTAGAATACATGGCTGTTTTTCTCAGCCCAAGAAGTGGGGTCTTCCATGAGTTCTGATAGTCCACTAAAAGTGTTTTCCACTAAATCCTTGTGGATGAAGCTCAGAGAAGGAGTTGCATTTTTGGCCTACAGACCTATATCTGTTCCAGTCAGTACAGTGTCATAGGTAAGCAAGTGGACTTTGGAGTCAGACTGCCCTGAGTTCAGATACCAGCTTTGCCACTCACCAGTTATATAACCTTTGACAATCCATCTTTCTTACTCTCTGTTTCTTCATCTACAAAATTGGGATTATAAGAATATCTACCTCTTAGAGCTGTTATGAGAATTAAATGAGATAAAGTAGGTATAGCTCATATCTTCAGGCTAGTTAGTGCTTAATAAAAAGAGTTGTTACTACGCTGTGATCAGTGGAGATTTAGAACATGATCAAGGCTGGGAAATGACTTTACAGACATAGAGAGCAGGACTTCGATCATGAAGGCAATTGTGAACATCTCTGTGGTAGACACACAGATGTATGCCCCAGATCCCACGCGAAGGAAGGACTTGACTCCAGCTGTGAGCTTGGTCAGGGTTTGCCTCAGCTGCAGGAAGCCACCTCAGCCCAAGAGCACGCCCTTGCCTTTGCAATGACTGAGCGAAAGGAGGGGAATAAAGTCCTAACCGAATCTGCCCCACACAGGACCACACCCAAGCTCTCCAGGAGAGGGGGGATTGGGTGAGATTTTGTCCAGCCTGCAATGCAGTTCAACTTCCTTCTCTGCCAAATACTGCGTCGTCCTCCTCCTTTCCATAGCCTTCACCCCAAACTCTATCTCAGAGTCTGCTTCAAAGAATCCAGCCTGTGACAGTGTCTGAAAGCACAGTGAAAGGGTAGCTCTTCAGGCCCCAGTCCCCCGTAACCACCCCCCACTCCCTTTGTTCATCCTTTTATCTTTCAGTCTTATCCCTTTGTCTGTGTTTTGTACTCTCCATATTCAGAGCATTTCGTTTTAATGGCCTGTTGTACACAGCTTGTCCATGAGCTGTCAGGTCATGGCAGAAGCCTATTTAGATAAATTGTCAGGTTGAACGGGAGAGGGAAAAAAATCCTAAATCAATGTGTTTTCACATGCAATCACACGTGGGCTAATTTATCTGCAGCCGCGTTCTACCCTGCCAGTTTGGCATAAGGGTCCTCAGACAAGGGGGCTGCGAGTTGGCTGATTAACAGAGTGATTTTTATTGGAAGAAGGACAACACAATTGTTTTATGGTAATTATCACCGTTTGAACCTGCGTACACGCTCATGGGGAAGATTAAAGGAAAGACTCTGTACGGATGATGAAGCAACTCGAAACATGCACGGGCTAGAGGGCTAGAACTATTTAGAATATTCACGTTCTCTACCTTGTGAAAAGCCCCTGAGAGGGGACAAATCGGCTAACTTTTTAAATAGTCCTTGCGCCTTATCTATGGGACTGAAAGCAAGTACATTGCATTTCTAGAGCTGGGAAAACAGCAGGGTAGATTACTAGGATGACTTGCTTGGAAATAACAGCCAAGTCCATTTCAAGGATAAGAACAGAGTTAGTCCTTCTGAAGGTGGTGAGCAAGGCCATTAAACATCCTCCCTTACACTTCACCAAAACCAAAACCAAACCAAAAAACAAAAAGCAGAACACACACACACACACACACAGGAGATATTTTTTAGAGAGTGTTTTGGCTATGGTGGTTTTCAACTTGGAACACGCCACAAGCTACAAAACACTTCCCGGGTGACTCCAGCTGGGGAAAACACAGATTTTAGTATTTTCTTCTTTGATATTTGATAATTCTCTTTGCATCTTTGTCCATTTCCACTGTTATATCTGAGTTTAGGACAAGGACAGAGAGAGAGAAGTGTGTCACTGCAAGGCAAAACAGACAGAGAGCTGTAAAAATGGTTTGCTGACTGGAAATGGCAGTTTTAAAGGCTTGTGGTATATGATTAACTTAAAAGAATCTTACTTAAATTGTTAAGAACAAACACTTTTGGGTCTGCATTTGCATCTGCGGCTAGATTTAGTAACACGCGGTAGTGGGGGCTCTGGCTTTTGGAGATCTCTCCACTTCTGCTACGTTCTCTGCTTTTTATTTTTTTACAAGTAAGAATCATTAAATGCTACGTCTCTTGTGGCTGCCGCAGGAGACTGGAAGGGCAGGGGCATTTCTGACAATAATTTTTTTTTTAAGAAAACCTAGGTTCAGGAGTGAAAACAGCTGTCTTCCCCCCAGTGAAGAAGAAAGATGAATGTCTGGGCCTTCTGGAACTACCATCTAGTCAAGAAATGCTTGCCCTAGAACAGAACTTTAAAAAGTTGAGCTGCTAAGAGCATTTTAGAGCCCACAACCAGGTTTCCATTCTGCTGCCATTTCTAGAATGCCTTAAGAAGACAGATTTCATAATTGAAAATTAAAACATTTGACATGCAAATGTAAGAGTTTATTTTCCCCCTTTGTAAGGCAACTGAATATTTTTGCTAAGGGAGAGAAAATCAATTCTCCATTAAAAGAAGATGCTTAATTTAAACAAGGCCCACTGTTTGTTTCATAATTATGGACTTGGAAAGATGAAACTGGCAATGAAATATGAACCAGACCTCTCTCAGATGTAGCTTCACACTTGAGCTGTTTTTCTTTCTTTTTTAATCGTTAGCTGGTTTCTCTCGATTTGTTCTAACTTTCTAGAAAACAGATTTTGGCCTCCATTTGGTTTTTCTCAGGATCACAAAAGATTATTTATTTATTAACCAATTTATATGGTATAGCCAGTCAGTGTCAGGTACTGTGCTAGACACAGAAGCTAAAAGGCACAGCCTTTGCTCTCAAATTTCACAGTCTAATGGAGGAGTGGACAAAATGATAATTATTGGGCCAGGGGAGTTATGAGAGCCAGCACTTTGACAGGGCTTACTTACTGTCTGCCAGCTACTAGTCTAAGTGCTTACATATATTGTCATTTAGCCCTTACAACAATCATGTGTGGTAGGTAACATTATTAGCTCCAGTTTTCACATGGGGAAACTAAGAGGCACAGAGAGGTGGTTATTTGCCAAAAATCACACAGCTAGGAAGTGTCAGAGCTAGAATTCAAACCCAGGCAGACAGTTTCAAATGTGTGCTTTTCCGTTTCATACTGGATGTTGGGTGGGATTGATGTGGGCTTGGAATGGGGAAGGGTCAAGGAAAGCTCTGCAGAAGACATAACGGCCTCAAGAATGCTTCCATTGGCTATATCAGGATGAATATGCATGGAAATCTAATCTGCGTGCAAGGCAGAAAGCTGAGGGTAAGGAGAGGGAGAGATCTTCCAGGACATGACTTCATGGAAGAAGGAGCCACACTGCCCTAGGATGGCAATGCTGTAGGCCAGTATTTCCAGAGCTGTTGTCTTGGAACCTTAGTGCTCTCTGAGACAACAATGGGCAGTCTGCCAAATAGGGTTCTAGGATCAAATAAGTTTGAGAAACATTTGGTTCAACAAAGGAAAATGGGTTTCTTTACTTCAGATTTGCCAGGCCCTTTAACACACTCATGTACACTGAGAAACTCCAAGAGGGGAATAAAATTTGAGTACAAATTCTTCCTTCATACAAAGCCCTACAAAAATCTCGTAGAACAAGAGGGTCCCAGAGAACACAGTCTGTGAAATAATGTCTTCCAGGAGGCTTTGAGGGGCTTAGGCTGCCTGAAACTCTGAGGCCTGATCTGCCCCTTGACTGGATGGTAAAAGAAGCCCTACATCTGGTAGTGGGTGGCAGGTGGTGGGTTTGGTGTTTAGTGTGTTTTATTTTGTCAGTGACCCAACTTGCATCTAATTACTTGAGCCCTTTCCCTGCTCCCTGCTCCTTTGGTCCCTGGTTTCCTCCTCAAGGTTGTAGACTGCTTTAGTTCACCTGCCAGGACCTGTGAAGGCAGCCTGTTCCTCCAGCAGGAGCTGACTTTAATGAACCTGGCCTTTGAACACGAGGAACCTGTTAGCCTTAACGTTCAAGTTGGCTTAGCTTCTCCTGCTAGTTTTTCCTAACCAAACCTGCCCTGTCCCTCCCCTTCTCTTCCTCGTTTCCTCTCTCCCTCCCTCCCTGAATTAACATTGCTTTTTGTCATTATGTATTTTTTAATCAAAACATACTGTAAGTACTACTATCTTTTGGTATCTTTGGATTTTTTGATATTGAAAGGGGGTTCTTTATCTCGCCTAAACCTCAGGCTTTGCAGTCAGCCAAACTTGGGTTCAAATTCCACTTCTGTCATATATTAGCTGCCATATATTTGGGCAAGTTGCATAACTTTGAAAAGCTTAATTTCCTTACCTAAAAGGGGAATCACCATACCTGCTTAATGGGTTCCCGTGGAGATTAAATGAGGTAATAAATGTAAATCATCTAACAAGTTGCATGGTTGCTCAATAAGTAATTATTGATGTTGTTATGAAAAAATAGAAAGAAGGTGAAGGGGGAGGAGAGTGACAAAAAGGCATTAGCCATGAGCTAGTTAGGAGATAGGGATACCAAGGGAGATTAAAAACAGCTTTCTTGGCCTTTACATGGCTTCCACTGTGTCTTTGACTCTTCTGAGGTTTAGCATAAACTCATTAACTGAAAGAACAAGCAACACACTGCCAAGTGTGCTGGCCAGTGCTAGGAGATACTTGTGTTTTGGCTACCCTGCATCTGAGCCCCCTTTCTGTGTTCCTGGATGGAGTTTGGTGGGAGGCCAGGAGGTAGGCAGCATCCATTGTTTAGTGATGACCTCCAGTGACAGTGGCAGCATTCAGAGGCTGCAGTGCCTGGGATTCTTTAACCAGGCTGGTCTTGCTACACGACCCTATATGTTCTGGTGGCCACCAGCTTCTTTTACTCATCTTCTTGCTTTTTTGTTTTGTCTATGAACTAGTCAATACTCTACCAGCAAATTCTTCTTCAACTTCAATTCTCTAGGGTCAGTTTCTGGGGTTTGGAACCAAGAGGGCTGTGGTACACCCATGATGTAGACTCCAGCTCCTCTGGCTCATCTTAGATGTTCAGGCACCAGCTTTGATGGCCAAACCAGAAACTTTCTGCACAGCCCTGTTTACATTGCAGAGATTTTGTGAACGACATTCTCTCCTAGTTCCACGGTCTGTCTGCCAGTGTGGTTGGTGGCAGAAACCCCATCACATCACGTTTCTTTTCTCTTCCTCCATATCTGACTGTTTCTAGCTGACACGGGGTGGGGGTGGGGGGCAGCGGAGGAATGAGTTCAAAGGCTGCCTAGGGCAATATGTAGCAAGATTCTCACTGGTGGCTCTGTTCTGCTGCTGAGTTATCTGTATAGGTTCACTTCATTGCAGAGATGACAGCAGTGCAACCCCTGCGTGGGGTGGGAGATAATGTTGGCTCTCATTACTCTGTCCTCTCCTCCCTCCCTACACGTTTTACCCCAGGAATCAGCCTTTCAGAATGACCTATGGATGTCCCACCCCAGCTCACACTGTTGTTGGTTGTGGGAAAGGACAAGGCAAGGGTGAGTGCTGCTCTAAAATCTCAGGCTCCCTGAACGTGCTCTGCGGATCCCAGACGCCTGCAAAGCACTCTCATTTTGTTTTCGCATTTCAGATGTTAATTATAAGGAAGAGAATTAGGCATATAAAACAAATTACATTGGCAGCGTTTGCTTCACTTGTGCACCATGGGGCCCAGGCGCCCCTAATGAGATGTGACTACAGATCATCGTGCTTCCTGCAAACAGCCAATTGCTTCTAATGTGGCAGAGCCTTCCCTGTGTTGCCTGAGAATTAGCCACAGGTGTAGCATTTGACTTGGGTGAGCATCACCCACCCAGGGAAGTGTGGTTAGGTCAACAGCAGGAAGAAGAATGGGGAGAGAGAAAGAGAGAGGCAGACATCCAAGGCTTTAGAGCTTCCTCAGAATTTACATTAGCTGCTCCTCCTCCAACCCCTTCCGCCACCCCAAATAAATGCATAAGCCAAGAAAAAGCAGTGTATCTCTGTCCTTTCTATAGAAAGCAATTCTGCAGCTGCCACAAGATACAGGAAAAGAGTGGTGTTTTTTTAAAATCAGCATTTAATAATATTAATGTCCCCAGTGGAGAACAAACGTGCATTCTACCATGGGTCGAAAACTATTTGTGGGCTAATTGGAAAACATTACTTAATGTTTTCCTTAATTAGAATTAATTACAAGACCCTAGTGAAGAAATAAGTCCATACATGAGGTTCTAAGACCTCACACTGTGATGTGAAATTTCCCTAAGAAAGTTTGTCCTAAGAGAGAACCTCTGGCAACCTGTAGAATGTCTACCTAAATATCTGTCTTCCTTGTGAGTATGAATCTTCTAACAGTACTAAGATCAGCACAGGTAAAATTGACTTACTGTTTTTTAAAAAAAAAGGTGAAATATGATACTGGATCTGAGGGGCCCACTTAGAGAAGGGGTGTGACTTCTTGGGCCAACTAGCTACTAATGGTTATGGGATCTGGAGCCTCAGTTCTTTCATCTGTAAACTGAAGGGGATGAACTAGAGTCCTCCAAAGGTCTTCAAGCTTGAACACTCTGTGTTTCTTATTTCCTACCCCAAGATTTTGTCTTGAAATTGCTAACTGTGAGACAGCAGAATTGGAAAAAAAAAAAGGCAAACTTTTTGAAATAGAGAGTGGAATAGTTCCAAAGAAGCTATTTTGATTGGCGTTTCAGCTTTGTTTAAGAATAGTCAATGTATTTATCTATGAAAATTGATTTTTTTAAAGGAGCAACCCAGCAATTCTTGAGCTGAGTCAAATGTGCAGTCCTTTGGGAACAACCAGTTAGCAGTTCCTGGCTGCATATTAGTTTGGATGAATCAAACTATGTGCATGTAGACACAACCATCATGTGCCTTAGGAGTCTCCCAAACCATGTTCTGAGGACTAGAAGTGTTCTGTGATCTATAAGATGGGTGCAGTGCAAAAACTACTAGAACTAATAAAAGAATTTGGCAAAGTAGCAGGATATAAGATTAATGTACAAAAATCAGTTGCATTTCTTTACACTAATGATGAAGCAACAGGTAAAGAAGGTAAAGAAACAATCCCTTTTAAAGTAGCACCCAGAGTAATAAAATACCTAGGAATAAATCTAACCAAGGAGGTGAAAGACTTATACATGGAGAATTACAAAACATTGATTAAGGAAATTAAGGAAGACTTAAAAAAATGGAAAGGTATCCCATGCTCCTGGATTGGAAGAATCAATATTGTTAAAATGGTCATACTGTCCAAGGCAATCTACAGATTTAATGCAATCCCTATCAAATTAGCCAGGACATATTTCACAGAACTAGAACAAATCATATTAAAATTTATATGGAATCACAAAGGACCCAGAATTGCCAAAGCATTACTGAAGAAAAATAATGAGGCTGGAAGAATAACCCTCTCAGACTTCAGGCAATACTACAGAGCTACAGTAATCAAAACAGCATGGTATTGGTATAAAAACAGACATACAGATCAGTGGAACACCATAGAGAGCCCAGAAATGAACCCACAAACTTTGGTCAATTAATCTTTGACAAAGAAGGCAAAAACATACAATGGAATAAAGACACTCTCTTCAATAAATGGTGTTGGGAAAACTGGACAGCAGCATGTAAATCAATGAAGTTAGAATATTCCCTCACACCATACACAAAAATAAACTCAAAATGGCTTAAAGACTTAAATGGAAGAAAAGACACAATAAATCTCCTAGAAGAAAACAGGCAAAACATTATCTGACATACATCTCAGCAACGTCTCCTAGGGCAGTCTACCCAAGCAATAGAAATAAAAGCAAGAATAAACAAATGGGACCTAATTAAACTTACAAGCTTTTGCACAGTAAAGGAAACCATAAGCAAAACAAAATGACAACCTATGTAATGGGAGAAAATATTTGCAAAAGATGAGACTGACAAGGGCTTGATTTCCAGAATATATAAACAGCTCATATGACTTAATAAGAAAAAAACAAACAGCCCAATCCAAAAGTGGACATAGGACCTAAACAAGCAATTCTCCAGTGAAGACACATGAATGACCAATAGGCCCATGAAAAAATGCTCAATATCACTAATTATCAGAGAAATGCAAATCAAAACCACGATGAGGTATCACCTCACACCAGTCGGAATGGCCATCATTCAAAAGTCCACAAATGACAAATGCTGGAGGGGCTCTGGAGAAAAGGGAACTCTCCTACACTGCTGGTGGGAATGCAGTTTGGTGCAGCCATTGTGGAAAACGGTATGGAGATTCCTCAAAAAACTAAAAACAGAACTTACCATATGACCCAGCAATCCCACTCCTGGGCATATATCCAGAGGAAACTTAATTCAAAAAGACACCTGCACCCCAATGTTCATAGCAGCACTATTTACAATAGTTGGGACATAGAAACAACCTAAATGTCCATTGACAGATGACTGGATAAAGAAATTGTGGTATATTTATACAATGGAATACTACACAGCCATAAAAATGATAAAATAATGCCATTTACAGCAATATGGATGTCCCTGGAGAATGTCATTCTAAATGAAGTAAGCCAGAAAGAGAAAGAAAAATACCATATAATATCACTCATATGTGGAATCTAGAAAAAGAGAAGGAGATAAATGAACTTATATATAAAACAGAAACAGACTGACAGCTATAGAATACAGATTTGTGGTTTCCAGGGGAGAGGGGAGTGGGAAGGGATAAACTGGGAGTTTGAGATTTGCAGATACTGACTGGTACATATAAAATAGATAAACAAGTTTATACTGTATAGCGCAGGGAAATATATTCAATATCTTGTAATAGCTTATGGTGAAAAAGAATATGAAAATGAGTATATGTATATTCACGTGTGGCTGAAGAATTGTGCTGTACACCAGAAATTGACACAACATTGTAAACTGACTATAGCTCAATAAGAAAAAAAAAAAAGATGGGTGCCGTGGAGAAGAGGGGAAGCCTATGGTTAAATACGCTTTGGAAGTGCTGAATCATCAAATTAAGTTATAGTTTTCTTCATAATAAGATCCTCAGAGTATCTGTCATGCCAGGGGCTTTGCGACTTTCCTGGAACATGCAGTTTGCAGGGTCTGATCTTATTTGACTTTTGAACCCCTTTTATGGGCACATGAGCAGTTCATGAAAGACCAGTGTTCTGCAAAATTAACTTGAGAAATAACATGCTATACAATTAGAACATGTTATTTCAGTATTTCAGCTGAAAGTCCAAGGAAAACAAGTATAGAAAAAGAATAAACTAGAAAAATACAGAAAAATGTGAACTTTGATCAGTTTCCATAGTGATAGGATTCAAATCAGTATAAGAATATAAGAATCAGAGTAATTATTAAGTTAGATTAAGTGCAATCAAATGACTTCTTATAAGTGGCAAATGCAAAACCCAACGATATGTCAAATAAATTTGATTTCTTTAAAAAAGGTACAATTCTATTTTGCTCTTAGAAGATTTTCAAGTTCTATCATTTAGAGGGCTATATAAAAGATGATTGATAGCGATTTTATTTTTCCATTTTTAGCTAGTAAATCAAAATCTATTCATGTAAAGAAGGAATCCTATTTTCTTTGTGCTAGGAAAACAGCGAGTAAATTTTTCAGTGTCATGAAGGGAATTGTGGATGTGATGTTCTTGTTATTATTAACGTGAATTAGATATGATATATCCAAAGAAAATCTGTTTTGTAAATGACCATTAAATAAGGACTCCTCTAGAGAACAAAAATGACCTCTGGAGAGTAGCTAGCAAGACAGTAAATAAAGATGTAAGAATCAGAAATTTCCAAAAGAAGGTTATTTCTTATGTGCGTAGAAATTTATTTTTTTCCAAGAGTCACGAGATTATGTCCATCAACAGAACAGATGCCTTAGGAAGAAATGTTTAAGTGAGTAAAAAATTTCATTCTAAGCATAAAGAGTTTGTGTACTTATTTGTTAGAAGTGCCATGTAAAACTCAATTTATTATTTTTTATTTTGATTAACAATCTGTCTTTGTTCCTCTTTCTTCTTCCCTTTCCCATGTTGCTTAGCACCCATTATCAGTAATGTTACAAGGTAGAAAAAAAGGGATTAAAAAAGTACCATGGAATAGTTTATCAGAAGGAGTACTTCCTGAATACACTGTAATTTTGCTCTCAAGTTTGAATTTTAAACCTTCACTGAGTGATTCTTTGTCTTCTGGGAAAAGGAGGTTTCCCTTCCTGGGTTGGTCAGAGCTCCCATCTGCCTTAAACCAGACCATCCCTCATGATAACTGCGACTATTATGCTTCTAGTTGAAAAGACACCGGATTTATGCTGTACAGTATGGGCAAATGGGACACTGGCCTGTAAAGTTTGATTGATTGGATTTGCAGGAGGCAGTCTGAATGCCATACGAGGCATGTGGCTGGCGTTCCCTAGTGCCTGCAGCAAGCTGCAGCAGGGGGCCTGAGCTGGGCCACTTCGGGTGGCCTGCACTTCTCAGCCTCCCTTAGCTTAGCTGTAGTGACATAGGCCAGGGGCAGCATAAGCTGTTTGGGGCTGTGCACTAACCACGTATGACAGATACCTTTGCCACAGGCTCCTGCTTCCCAGCAGTAGAATCTTAACCAGAAACGATGAGAAAACCACCCTCTACTCCAGAGGAGACTGCAGAGGTGAGGCCTGACTTGTATTTCATATGATAATGAAAGGATGGTTACATGCCAACAGGATATTAAAACCATAAATACTATAAAAATGAGTTTGCAAACACTGTTTCCTCAGAGAAATCTTTTCTTATGTCCCAGACTAGGTGAGGACCCTCTGTTATATAATGCTCTGAATTCCTCCTTTGTGGCACTCACTGGTGTTGTCATACATTAATCTATTATTTGAGGAATTATTTGTTTCTTACTGGTCCTCAAATATTTAACGTTAATTCCATACGGGTAGAGACCCCTCTGTCTTTCTCCCTAAAAGGGCAAAATGTGATTGTAGCCCTTCTTACCCCTCCCTTCTGCTCCCCTCCCCTTCTCTTCATAAATAATTCAGTCCTAAAGTCATTAGGTGGGGCAGAACAGGAGAGGTATCCATGGTGGAAAGGGAAGAGGGTGTGGAGGCCTACACCTAGATGTCAGTGCCCTAGCACTGTAAGGAGGGCATCCATGCCCTCACACAACCAAAGAATGGGCTCATTTAGCTTGTGTCCCGTAACAGAAAACTCTTGGCCTACTCAGCCACTTTGGGAAGAGGGGAGAGGGCCATCAAATTATGAGTGCAATTAGACAAAACATCTGTTAGATTGATTTTTTTGTTGTTGTTTCAACTAGTTCTTGTGGCATTGTAGAGACAGATCATTAGTTAATTTAGTTTGATGGCCAGTAGTGTCTGTGCTAATTGAATTTTTGACTGGATGTTTGGGAATCATAAAAATATCTGTGTATTTGTGTGTGTGTGTATGTGTGATATAATAGACCACAGCCTTTGAAATCAGACAGATTTGGCTTTAAACTTTGGTTTCCTCATTAATAAAATAGGATTGATGATAAATTTGCTTGTGGGGTTGTGGTGATTATATAAAATAGGCTGTCCATATTCATTGATTGTGGACTCTTGACATAAGATGCTTAAAGACAGGGGTGCTTCATATTTTTTTGTGCCATGTACCACTTTGACAGTGTTGTGAAGCCAATGGGTTCCTTCTCAAAAGAATTTTTACAATGCTTCAAAAGGACACAGAATTAAAAAGGGAACCAATTATATTAAAATATAGGCACCAAAATATTAGTAAATACATTTGTGATATAGTAATTTATGTGTTCTATTGATATCCTCAATGGCAAGATCTAGTGACAGATCCAATAATGACTATAATTTTGAGGCAGAGATGAGCGTAAATGATATATTGAGATATTCTGAACAACTGTAATGATACAAATGAATCTGTGGCATTTATTGGTAGCAAAGACACAGCTACTTCTAATAAAACTGTGGTCTGTTTCCTGTATTCATTAAACAAAGAAAATGCTACATTTTCATTAGAAGTTAGCAAGTATAAAAATGTCAAACTTTTCCCATCTAAGTTCACAGGCCTCTGAATGCTACCATCAAATCTCTCCACAGAGCCCAGGTTAAAACCCCTACTCTCCAGTAACATTGAGTTATGCAAATCTTTCTAAGCCTCTCACCTTCTCTGAAAGTTAGTAAATAAAGCCCCTCTTTGATGGCTGAGGAACTTTCTGCCCTCCAGCAGCTGTCGCGGGCTTGTCTTCACCTGGGGATTCTGGAGGCAAGGCCTAAGGCATCCCCCTCCATCATGTATTTGATGTGCCAGGACGTGACCTAGAGGAGCCTGTGTGTGCTTAGACCTTTGAAATGTCCAAAACAGATTTCCTCTGCTTGCTTATTGAGGTTGTGTGTATGCCCAGCATCCTTCACACTTTTTAATTCCCATCACTAACCATGCTGACCAGGTTGCATCTGAGGAAAGTCTAATGTAGCCATAGTCACTTGTGTTAAAAAAAAAAAAAGATCTCCCTTGCCTCCAGCAAGCTATTTGTCCTCTGAACTTTATTTATAAACACCCCCATGGTTAAGGCATCTGTTTCTTCATGTTAATTTCCCGGGCTCCGATCTGCCTAGCCTGGAAGGAGAGTTTCAACCCATGGGTAGGCCAAGTGAGAGAAGCAGGTATCCTGCGAGCTAGGCCGGGAGAGAAAGGCTTACCACAGGCCCCAGGGAAGAGGCAGATGGAAATGCAGAGGGAAGCGCCATTTCATTCCTGACCTCCTCTGGAGGTTTGGGGGAAAGGAAAACTGAGGAGAAGCGTGATTTCGTGATTTCGCCTCTGCTCAGGGCTGTAGAAAAAACAAGTGAGGTGGAGAAATGAAGACTCCAAAGAGAAAATAAAAGCCCAGTTTCTACGTGGGGAAAAAAAAGCTACAAAAGTTGAAATAAAATGTCTTCTTGCTTTTATCCTTGATAAGGATAAATAATATGTGCACCTTTTCCTGCTTGGAAAGTGGCCACTCATGTCAGCTCTGAAGAAATGATTAAGGAACGATACAGACCTTGCAACTTTGAAGTTACTGTTGTTGTCATGTCCGTTTCTGTGTCCACTGGCTGAGCTTTTCACAAACTCCCTCACGCCTCTTTTTGGGGGTAAGTGTGGAGGAAACTAGGTCACTTGGAGTTGAAAACAAAGGAAGGAGAGAGGTGTAGTTTTGTGCTGGCTTTCGAAGTGAGCTGGAAATCACCAGTGAGAGGCCTGAGCAAGGGCTCCCTGAGGTGGCTTCTCGATGTATCACATTAACAGTGGGAACTGGCCACTGAGAGAGCAGAGAGGGCTGGTTGTAGCTAGAAGAGGAAAAAGACGGTGTGCTAGACAGCTTCAGTATCTGAGGAAAGGATTTCCCCCCTAAAGCACCAAGCGTTAGTAGCAGTTCCAGGCACCTGGTTAAAAGAGGACAGAAGGATGAGAGAAGGATTAATTAAAAACCCAGGTTGACCCTGAAATGATCAAATGAGTAATAGTGAAGCCTGTCAGCCTCCTTGGTAGAAAAGAAACTATGCTAAATGCTTAGAACCAGCATTAAGACTCCTATCAGGCTAGTTTTCTTCCTTTTCTAGTTTGGCTAAAATCTTGTGCCTGATTTTTGTTATACAGTGTAGTCAAATTTCAGGCCTTTGGAAACGGCAGTGTGTTTATCTGTAAGATAAACTTTCTCTAACAATGGTTACAGCTACACTGGGTCCAAGACATGTTATGCAACAAAAGTGTTGGCCTTCTGGGATAGAACAGAGGACGAGATTCTGTACCCCTGACTATGGGATCTTCCCTCTACTTCTGTTTCTTTAAATAATGTCCTTTTCTGTGGACAAAAGCTGTACTTCCTCACTGTAGATCATTAAGTACATGAAGAAAGAGATAAAGGGAAAATTTAGCTTGTAGTTTTATCACCCAGAACTTCCCATGGTTAACAGCTTGTCTTCTTTATTTGTTCTCTTTTCTTGGTTTCAATTTCATCTGTAGAATTATAGATGGGATTAGAGTCATTTAAAGCTATTCGTTGAGGGGAAGAGAAACTGATAGAGGCCAAGCCTTTGGTTTCACGTTGCTCACGGTTCGATGTATCTCACTGTCGCTAACTGTGAGTCCAGCAGTTAGACCCTCCTGCCTGGAACCCCTTGCCACTTTGGATGGCCCTCTCTTATCACACTGCCAGTTCTTTAAGCTAAGCACTCAGTACTTTTTTTTAGTTTTCAAAGATCATCCTTTTAACCAACAGTTTTGAATTCCTACTCTGGGTCAAGCCCAATGCCAGGTGCTTTAACATACATTATTTTACTTAGTTCTACTCTTATATTCTTAGGGTAGGGCCAGTGCCTGGCACACGAAAGATTGGGTAAAGAGAGAAAAGGTATTTTGGAAGGAATGTGAACACTGGCGTTAAACTGGGTTTGGATTCCAGCCCTTCTGTACAGCTGTGTGACCATGGGCCAGGGATTTAACCACCTTGAGCCTTAGCATCCTCATTTGTAAAATAGGTATAATACAATCTTTAATAGAGGCTGGTGGTGAAGATGAAATAAAATGATAAAGGGAAAATTCTGGCACATACAGTGTGTTCCGTACAGAGAGAATGAATGAAGGAATGAAGAAAGAATGAATGACTGATTAGAGTCCAAGAAACCAATCCAAGGGCTACCGTGGGCATTCACATGGAAAAGGAGGATGAACCAAGACCCAAGCCTTGGGCCCCAGGGCCTTCATTCTCTCCCTTCAAATCTGGTCTCAGGGGAGGTCCTAACATGAGCCATTGGATTTTAGGTGTGAGTTTAAGGTGACATGCCCCTTCTCTGAAAAACGTTTGCATTTTAAATTACATTTCTAATCATCTAGTTTAAGTAATGTTTTGTATAATGTCAGAGGGTTCACAGTTTCCCCTGGAGCCCATCTGTGAACCCTGTACCACCCATTAAGAACCCCTTATGTCTCAACAAGTATTGATTGGGAGGTCACAGAGAAGTAGATGAGAGACTTGTTGGGTAGGATGCATTTTAATTGGAAGCAAATCAACATACAGTTTTAGTAATTGAGGCATGAAGCAATAATCGCCTGAACTCTGGTGGTGGTGCCTGTCTGCGTGGGAAGGAAAAACAGATTCCAGAGACCTTAAATGGTGAGAATTGAGCATCGTGAGGTCCAACCAGATGTGAGGAGAGAGACATAAGGAACAATTCAGAGAGCCTCCCAGCTTTGAACCTAAGCAACCAAGGTAATGGCACTTCCCTTGGGAACTATAAGTCAGTGTACAGGGCATAGATGATAAATTTGGTTGTAGCCATAGTCAGTTTGGGGTGGTTGGGAAGCAGCCAGGGTGGAGGGCTGTCTACCAAGCAGTTAGAGATACAAAGTCCTGCAGGAAAGCAGCTCCTTTCAGCACTGGCATTGTGACTCTGTGATTAGCGGGAAAAAGTGGGGTCAGAGCTTTAATTTGGGGATCTTCGCCCAGATGTAAGGTTGGAGGAAGTCAGGAAGGTGAAAAATTGCTTGAGAAAAACAGTGTAGAAAAAAATTCATACAGGACTAAGTACTGAATCTTGAAATAAACCTATTTTTAGAGTGTAAGCTACAAGAAGTTGAGATAGAGAAGTGGGGAGTAGTGGCGGGAGAGAGACAGATAAGATATAATGCTAAATAGGGGGACATCTTAGCAAAGAATGGACCACTCAGCCAGGAAAAGAATGAGGACATAGGCACATCTCAAAAGACTTAGATGGAGACTGAGAGAAAGGCCTCTTTTCCTGCTTTTGGTGAGACAACATTTGGGTAAGACATGAGCTGAGATCCAGCCTAGGAGAAGGAGACGGGGCAGCACAGGGAATTCTGAGTTTTAATCTGGATGACTGAGAAAATCACTGAAGTGTCTGACAGCCTATTAGTGATCAGACTATGTTTTCCGCTTCAGACAGATGGGAGTACCAGATAGAATTTCAGTCCAGTTTATAGGAAACTTAAAAGTTACAATTTTGTGTACTTGAGTCAGTGACTATAAAATTCATACTGTCCAAAGCATAATAGCGTGATTGTGGGAAAGCATTTATTGTCTTCTCTTTTGACAGGTGTATTGATAAAGCACCGTTCCCTTATCTGATTTGATTCTCCTCATGAGACAGGGAAGGCAGGTGTCAAAGTTCCTTTTTACAGATGAGGAAACTGAGGCTTGGAGAGATAAAGGAATATTGCCAAAGTCACAGGGTTTGTAAGTGGCCATGCAAGAACCACGAGCCAGGACTTAGGACTCCTGATTCAGTGCTTCTTCTGTACCAGAACTTCTTCCAAGGATCAGGCCAGAGGTTCTCACCAGCCCCTTGGGAGTCTGTTTAGTTTATTTCAGGTTACATAACCCAGGTTATAGAATCTTATGGATCTTTTGGGTTAATGTGCAGATAATTCTGCTTATTAATTGTAGTGAAATAGCAGTGGTGTGTGTGTGTACACACACACTTTGAATAAGCGACAATTCAAAGATAATTTTGAATGCTGGGCCTTACAGCATCCCTCAAATTGCAGGATAACAGCCAAAAGCATTGACTTACTATATGGATTTAGACATGTTTTCTCCCTTCCCTTTGCCTCAGTTCCTTAGCTATAAAATGAGTATGATAATACCTATTTTGTAGGGAGGCAAGGAAGATTAAATGGGGCCATTTGTGTAAAGTGCCGTGCTCTATGATCTTCCTGTTGTAAATGAACAACACACTGTGGCCACCATCGCCAACACAATCAGTACCCCATGGAGGGCCGCCTAAGATGGCTGCTCTACTGCCAGGTCCCAGATAATGGCAGGTGTACTTGAGCTGCTCAGGTATGACCAGCTGTGGCCTGTGGCTTGGCCATCCTCTTAGCCCCTTCTGTAGCCTTGAGGAAAAGCCAATCAGGGCAAGATGGAGAGAAATGGATACAAAAGTAAGGCTTGGGAAAGTTATCTAGCCGGATTTAATGGAGAGACTTGCCTCACAAAAGAAAGATTGTTCTGGAAAAAGTCTGTTACTGTCTCCTAAGAAGGAAGGTAACCCATGAGGGTTGGATGCTCTACCCTTTTAGACCAGCCCTTTCCAAGTAGTGGCTACAATTCTGCTCACACAATGTATCCATAAGGGCAGAGAGTTTAGGGAGACCCAGGAGGAGATAAAGAAGGATCTCAGATGCTGATAGCCTGGCCAATGAGCGGAGACCTGCCCCAGCCCTGGAAAGATAGGCCAGACTCCAGAGGGGTTTCTAGGGACTGCAGGCATTCAGAGAAGTTGCTGCAAGGGAGAGAAGTGTGGGAGGATGGAGGAGGGGCTGAAAAGGTATCAGAGACAGGAAGCAGTGGTAATATTTCCATCAATTTTAGATAAAATGTAACAGATTTTCCAGCATGACCCTAAATCTGGCTAGGGAGGTAGTCTTCAAAAGATGAGCTTGGAAAATAGTTGGAGGAAGCACAGGATAATCTTCCAAGAAGATACACACAGAAAGGAGTCAGTTCCTGAACTTGTGTCGAGATGTCACACTTATTACACCCTGGCTTAATGGCAAGGGTCCAATAAATAATTGCTTGTGTAACCAATGAATTATATACATACCTCACACTGGCGGTTGGCAGGTGAAACCCTGGTTTAGTTCACAGGTAGAATGAAAGGCTGGGCCAGCCCTGCCAGTTCTACTTGAGCTAAATGAAACCATGCCTCAAGAAAGAAGTGACTTAGAAAAATAGAAATCATTACTATGCCATTTATATTGCATCTCTTCAGCTGGATTAAGTCCCCCAGCTCTCATGATCTTGATAGGGCTGGGAAATAGGAGAGTGTGGGTAGGGTGGGACAGAGAGCATACAGTGCCCTTCTCCTGTCAAAACCTCCTTTGCTCAGTGACTGAGATTTTCTGATCAAACATGTTGTCAATTTATATCTGTGCTTCTTCTAGAGGGGTTTGCATTTTAAGCATCTTTTGTTGTGGAAAGAAAGTGTGTCTGCTGCTAAAGGGATTTCTGATATCAGGGAGCAGGTTGGGAAGGTTTTTGTGAGGAGCATGAGGGCTGCTGGAGTCTTGGAGGATGGGCTATTGACAACATGGAAGTCACTGGGGGGGGGGGGGATAATTTCAGTGGAGTGGGTGAAGCCAGAAGCCTGATAGGAAAGGGATCTGGAAAGACTAGGAGAAGAGAAAGTGGAGACAGCAAACTTAAACTTCTTTCATTTTAGTTTAACTATAAAAATGGATAAGGGAAATTGAATGACAGGGAAATTGAGTGGTAGCTGTCAGTGACAAGCGGATCAAGAGAACCTGCTAAAGGTGGGCCACACCAGAATGTTTATACTCAGATGTTACTACCCAGTCAGGAGGGGAAGTTGATGATTGCGGGAGGAGCATCTTTGAGGAGGTGAGAGCCGATGGGATTCCAGGGCACAAGGGGAGGAATTGGCCTTAGAGCATCATGAGAAGGCCCCATACAAGGGAATGCAGAGCAGAGTGAAGAGATGCAAGGAGGTGGGGATACTTGGTGGTTGGCTCATGTGGGATTTCACTTCTGATGACTTCAATTTTCTCAGTAAATAAGAAGGAAGGCCCTGAGCTGAGAGCAAGGAGGGAATCTTCGATCTTACTCTACTATATTGAACAGCTAAGAATTTTAATTTAAAAGTTGTCCTTGTAGGTTTATCTTTTAGAAGCATCAGTAATCACTATAACATGTTTATATGACTTTTCAAGCACAATTTTTTTGGGGACTCAGCAAATTCAGGTATGCATGGGTCTTTAAGAATATTCTCTTCATAATCAAAACCCAATGCACTGGTCCCAACTGACTTCAGTTTTTCAACAGAAAATTCACTCCCATCTCCTCCAAGGAAACATCAGATAGGGTCTTGTTAGCATTATAACATGAATTTTTAAAAGTTATTCTTGTTTTTTTTCCTCTGGTTTATGGCCATTTTGCATTTTTAAAAAAGATATTAATAGCATTTACTTCATTCATTTTCCTTTCATTTCAGAAGTCATATGAGAAGTGACTATGAATCCCAGTATTTCTCATTCTCTTGCACACTTAAAAAATTCTCCTTCAGTTGATTCCTCAGTAGATATCCCTGCCTTGTTTTTCCTATTACCGTGGTTGTCAAACTTAAATGCACATCAGGATCCCAGGAGGGTTAGTTAAAACAAAGTGCTGGGCCCTACCCCCAGAGTTTCTGATTCTGTGGGGCTCGGGTAGGGGTCCAAGATGCTGCATTTCTGAAAAGTTCCCAGGTTTTGCTGCTGCCACCAATCTGGGGACCACATTTTGAGAGCTACTGCCCTAAGAGATTCTATTTATACTCTCTTCCAATAGTTTTTGAGGAGGGCCAGGCAGCTGCAAGGCCTCTCTCCAGACCCACAGGAGTGATGGGGAGGATGATAGAAAGGAGGATGGCTCATAAGCTTGCTCCGCCCCTTTCTCTTCCCCATAAAAACTCCAGAGCTACCCCTGACAGAGGAGACCCTGGGCTGAATGGACCTTTGGTTGCCCCCACAAGCAACTCTGACAATCCTCGTGCCTGTCCTTGCCTGAAAGCATTCGTGACTGCAGCATCCTCAGGTTGCTTTCACCTTTCAAGTCCTGATCCCTAGTGCCCCTTCCCACCCTCCTCTCACCCAAATCGCCTGGTTCTGCTCAGATCCCTGATCTCTGGCTTCCCCCTGTCTGCTGCCAGTTGCTCCCAGCGAGCTCTTGGTACAGGATGGATGGGCCTTCATAATAACCCTGGCTGGCAGCTGTGGGGCCAGGGCCTCCCCTTTGAGGCTGGTGTGTCTTTGATTTGTCGACAGATTAGCGGCACACAGAAGCAAAGCCTGTGTAAAAAGCTGGAATAAAAGGACCAGCTCTCCACATGACACATGCCTGTAGTACACCGTGACTGGCAGGTAGGGGGAAAAGCTATTTGCAGCGCCCAGCAAGCTAGACGCGCGTTCTGAAAAGCCTGCATGGCCTAAAAATACCACAAAGGGTGGGAGGGAGAGAAAGGAAACTTTAGCATGGAATATTTTCAAAAAAATTAAAAATAGAAAGGCTTTGGTAAATCAGAGTCGCCAGTTGCCATCCCGCTCACCACCTACAGGGCTTTTAGGATTCCCAGCAGACAGCCAGTAGCTGGCATGACAGGAACAGTGAAATTATTTCAGGGAATGGAGTCAGGCCACCAGTAGATGGATGGTGGAAGCAAGTGCAGAGAGACAAAAGTGCCATGTGGTGGGCTGAACTGATTGGGATTGACATTAAGCTGGTCTGGGAATTAATGTGATCCAATAAATGTGGGGTTTGCCTCCGATTTGATGAACCACTTTGTCAGGCTTGCTTAACCTCGGTCTCAAATCAGTGAAATTGTAAGTTGGCAACAGGACTCTGATTCTGCTCCTCGTCTCGTTAGGATGCTAGGATGCTAGGATGCTGCCTTAGATCTGTTGCACTGCCTCTTCCTCCCTCTCTCCTCCCCTCCCTGCAGCCTCTTCATTCATTCTAAGCTCCAGCAGATAAATGATTTGGTTTAGTTTCATTCTTACCTTTCTTAGAAAATGCCTGGATTAGTGAGGTAAACAAATGTCTTTCCCATGAATGAGTTGCCCTGATCAAGGACCTCATATGTAGACAGCCCTGGCCCAGCATGAGCCAAATATTGGGGGACTAAAGCTGTTGCATGATAGTGTAGTCCAGGTTTACCTTGTACCTCTGTTCGGTTCTAAAAGAAAAATGGCACCTGAAAAAAAGACCAGAATTCTGCAGAAGAGAAAATGGGTTTTCTGCTCTCTAAGGAGTTCAGCAATTCAACCCATGGTGGAGGGGGAGCACTTAGGAGGGGCTGGCAAAGGGGGTAAATGCTCTTAAAAAGACACTTCCCTGGGGAGGCCTAGACCAGAAACAATGGAGAAAATCTGGTTTATTTTCCAGTTCCCCTATGAGAGGTGAAGCAGAGAGGACCCTCAATAAATGTTGGCTGATTTCAAATGAATGGATGATGAACTAGGCTGGCATTCATACCAGACTCTAGGACTTACCATCAAGGCTTTTGCATTTGGCTGGAGTTTGTTCAGTGATGGGTGTGATGAACTCTTGCAGTGCTCTGAGGATTGGCTGATTATCACCCCAACAGTGCCTAGGTCACACATTCCCAGCTCCCAAATTACCAACTTCATGCCAGGGGTCATAGCCAACTCCACCCAGGGAGACAGTTGGCAGGGCCACTGTGTCATCAATGTCTGGTGAGCGTGACCTTAAGCTGCCCTCACAGTCCAGTCCCATCCTGCTCAGCTCTTAAGCACAGTTACCAGGCCTGTGTGTGTTTGAAAACCCCCCTTCCCATGAATGAATTAGGTCAATAAGTATTAAAGGTTGCTGAATTTCCATGGCACTCCCTGAGGAGTTCAGAAGGTTCCATATCATGAATATTCTTAAGATGTAAAATGTTGTATCACATAAGAAGCATCAAAAACCACTAGGGATATACTAAGAGGTATGTAGATAAACAGATAGTCTGGGCAAAAAGTTGTCTCTTATGGAGTCCCTTACAGTGTTAAAATTAGCAACCTGGGCTTAGAATGGAAGATAATTTCATAGATCTTTCCATGGTAACACATCACAGTTCCTTTTCATGGCTGGATATTTGTGATTTCAAAAGCAGCAATGGGAAGATTAGGGAAGAGAATGTTACTGAGCATCTTTTGTGTGCTTTGTGTGAGGCCAAGGACTTCATATATATAAGCATATCTAATTCTTAAAATGTTCCCTTGAGGTGGATATTAAAAACTAGATTTTGAAGTAAAGGAAACAAAGATTCAGAGAATTAGCTAGACCAGCACACTGATTTTTGGCGTATGAATTTGACTAGAGACTTTAGTTAGTCTACAGTACCACACACCAAACTGCCAACCAGATTAGCCCAGGGGGCTCAGTAGATAGGCCAGATTTGCTCTGGTCAACTGCCAGAGGACAAGGGCAGAGTTATGAGATGGGAGATACCACCATGACCTTGATATGTAATAGAAGCCTACACATTCCTTCTTTGGTGATCAGTGCCATAGCAAAATTAAAAATAGAAAACTTACTAGGCAAGAATAACAAATTATAAAACCTAAGACATGAAACAGTGTTTGCCTCCTCCTAAGGCCCTAGCTGCTCTTTCTATCCTTCTTAAATTCACCTACTGAATGATGACAGTTTGCTCCAATATTGAAAGGTCTCCTATAATATTTGCAGAATGGCTGGTTGGAAAACAAAACTTGTTTTCAAGAGTCTCAGAGTTCAAAACAAGGACCAATAGGTGGGAATTAAAAGAAGGCAGCTTCAAAGCTAACGGAGAACTTTCTAGCAAATGGATCTGTGTGACTATGGGATGGGTTGCTTCAGAATAAGCAAAGTTCTCTCCCTTGGATGTGCTTAAACAGAGGTTTGGAAATGTTGGGGATTTGGCCTTGGATGAATGTTGGACTCAGTGGTCTCTGAGAGTCTTTAAGGGTCTGAGAATTCATGACATATGGCACCAACAGTGAGATGATCAATAGATGACTGAACTCTCTGACTTTTCTAACCTGTCATCATGTAGCCTCTGCTTAGTTTGCTCATCATCACCATCAATACTCATGGAAGCTGTAGTGAACCTTAATTCATTTTCAACTGGAAACAAAGTTCACTTTTATCTGAGCCAACTCTGGTCTACTATTCAGTGCCAGAAAAAGGGTTTGGGGGATAAGGCCTAAGCCGAACAACTATGTATGGTTCTCCTTGAGGCATGGAAGATTTAAAGGGAAGAGTGGGTGAATGCCGTAAGGAGGGAGGATTGTCCAGGTCCTTTGGAGGTAGTAACTTCTGTCTGCTGAAGGTGGCCCAGCTCAGGGCAGCTATGACTAGAGCTACAGAAGGACTTGATATTGTGTGGGAGGACAGGTCATTGCCTCTTTAAGACCCCTTCCAATCAAAGAATCTATGGATTTTTAATGAGGAGCCATTAGGAATAGGAGCTCTGCTCCCTGCTAGCTTTTCCAGGTGAGGGAAACCCTTCACACTTTTCTGCAAAGCAGTGCATCTGTCAAAGCAAACTATATGCCAATCCTGTGACTTAGCAAGCCACTTCTGGGTATTTATCCTATAGAATATATCTTGAGTTTTACATCCTCCAAAATACATCATTAAGAATGTTCATGATGGAGATTCTTCAAAAAACTAAAAATAGACTTACCATATGATCCAGTAATCCCACTTCTGGGTATATATTTGGAGGGAACTCTAATTTGAAAAGATACATGCACCCCAATGTTCATAGCAGCACCGTATAGAATAGCCAAGTCATGGAAGCAACCTAAATGGCCATCAACAGATGACTGGATAAAGAAGTTGTGGTATATTTATACAATGGAATACTACTAAGCTGTAAAAAAAGAACAAAATAATGCCATTTGCAGCAACATAGATGGACTTAGAGATTGTCATTCTAAGTGAAGTAAGCCAGAAAGAGAAAGAAAAATATCATATGGTATCACTCATATGTAGAATTAAAAAAAAAGGACACTATGAACTCATCTACAAAATAGACTCGCAGTCACAGTAAACAATCTTATGGTTACTGGGAAAAGGGGGTGGGAAGGGGTAAATTTGGAGTTTGAGATTTATAAATGTTAGCCACTATATATAAAAATAGATTAAAAAAAAGTTTCTTCTACAGCACAGGGAACTATGTTCAATATCTTGTAATAACTTTTAATGAAAAAAAGAAAACTAATATATGTATGGATATGTGTGAGTGGGACATTGTGCTATATACCAGAAACTGACACATTATAATTGACTGTACTTCAATAGAAAATAAATAAATAAATTAAAAAATTTGGAAAAAAAAGAATGTTCATGGAAGCTTTATTCATAATAGCCCCAGTTAGAAACAACTTATGTGTATCAACAGTAAAATGAATAAGAAAATTCTGGTGTATTCATACAATGGAATACCATGCAGCAGTGAAAAATTAGTGGTTCCTGATACATGCAACACTGGTGTGTTTCATAGACATAAGATTGAGTGAAAGAAGTTAGATGTCAAAAAATAGTATGATTTCATTTATGTGAAGTCCCAACATAGGCAAAAAATAATCTATAGTGAGCGAAGTATGAACAGTAGTTATCTTTGGCAGGGTTGCGGGTGGTAACTGAGATGGGGCATGGAGACAATTTTGGGATAGCTGGAAATGTTCTATATCTTAATCTGATGGTGAATAAATGTAAAAACTCACATAACTGTGATCTTTCCATTTTGCTGTATGAAGGCTACCCCCCACTCCATATATGTATATATATATATATGGAGGGCAGCTTCTTTCCCATAAAGACTGGGTTATAGTCTGGATTCTTTTGGCATTCCATGTTAAGGGAAAATATCTGATCTTGTGGCTTTGGTATACTGATCCTTGAACAAAAGGAAGTATTGGAGTGGTACTACTGCAACCTGTAACCACTCATTATGGAAGATAATATAACGTTATTATACAGATTTAAAAATGCTTTGACTCAAATTTTGGCTCCTAGACTTAGGTTTTATTTCCAGGTCCCCCACTAACTTGCTGTGTGTACTCAATGTTTTTATCTTTGGGGGACTCAGTATTCTCGTAAATGTAATGGTGACTCATTCATTCAATAAGTATTTATTGAATGCCTACCATGTGCAAGGCTAGATGTGTGGGAGAAACAGATAAATCATACTCTCACAGTTGAGAGACTCAACTGAAACACTACATGTAAAATTGTATTATAAAAAGAAAGTTACAGCAACACAAGAATTTATTAAGACATGACAATTATGGTAAATGCCTGATTCAGTGTAATAAGGTAATTCTTTACCTCAGAAAATTAATACTTTGGCTAAAATATTATTCTCAGTCTTTTGTGTATACAAACTTTTGCATCTAATTGGAAAATTTACTCTGTACTGCGATTTTTCAAGTTCAACAGCACCTTTAGATGTTAATGTGATATGAATTGAGGAAGATTTAACATAGAGTTTAGTGTGTTGGATATAATATGGTTATTTAACTTTGAAACCAAGTGTGTTTTGTGTCCAGTTGCTTTTCCATGTTCTGGAAAGCTACAAAATGCATAAGTAAGTCACAAATACAGTGTGATACCATTTATATAGAGTCCAAAAACATGTAAAAAATGCTGTACATTGTCTCTGAATGCATACAGACACATCAGTGATAGAACCATACCTGCCTGTAGGCAGTAAAAAAATACAGGAGAGCTGTGTCTTAGATTGGATTCCCCTCCAACAGAGCCTGAGACCAGGACTTGGGTGCAAGGCACTTTTTGAGGGGCAATCCCTGGGAGTAGGAGTGAAGGAGCAGAGAGAGTGAGACAAGAAAAGGGGGAAAGCCAGGAAAGGGTGTGTTACCGAGGTCACTGCTCTAGGGAAAAGGGCTAAATCCCGTAGGAACTCTGAGAATTGTGTCCTAAGGGTATTTATATAAGGCTCTGTCCCAATGGATTGATGGTTCTTCTTGGGGTGCTAATTCCCCCATACATTGGTGATGTGCCTGTGAGGGTTGAGCGTACTCTTGAGGGTTTGGAGGAAAGCCTTGGAGTAAAGAAACAGACTTGAGATGGGCCCTGGAGGTGAGATACTACCAATATGGCTGAAGGCTGAAGCCAAGGGTGAGCTGAGGGCATGCAACACGTAGCACCAATCACATCTGTTCTAAGTTCTTACCCCTGAGAAAAGAGGGAAAGGAATGGGATGAGAAAGGGATATACAGGGAGCTTCAACTGGGCCTTTAATGTGTTACTTTTGAAGAAAATATGGCAAAATGTGAATCTTCCAAAAAGCTGGGGATGGTAGGTATATGGATGCTCATTATATTATTCTTGATACTTCTCTGTATTCTTGAACTGTTTCAAAATCCAAAAAAAAAAAATTAGGTTGCATCAGCATTAATTTGTTTCAGGGGCGCTCTGAATAATTATGCAGAGCAGTAATGTGTCAAATAGTAATATAATTTGCCACTAGTTCTTAAATTAAGTTAATGTACCTAAGTATAATTTTGATGGAATTTGACTAACAAAATATTGAGTTTTATCCAAAATGTCACGGTTTAATTTTTATTCTAGTTGAGAGATCTCACTTGATAAACTTTTGATTGTATTTCCAGTTGTCTTACCAAGGCACTTTGTAAACAGGGGTGATTCATCCATTTTCTGGTTGGGAAAACTATAACTCAGAGGAATTTAGTAATTCAAGATCGCTCAGCAGTAGAAAGTCAGGAGAATAATGCAGGAGCTCTGCCCTTTTAATCTGTGATTCCCTCCTTGTTTTACCCAAATCTTTGCAAAATGATCAATAGACTCGTCTAGGGAACACACAGTGGTGTGGGCACTGTGTAATTGTTTGGAGTATACATGTGTGTGATTCAGTCAACAAAGGGGTATTTGGTGGGGGTGGGCATAGGATTACAATCTCTGCATTTGAGGGTTTTATAATCTAGTAAAGATATGAACAAACATAGCTGTATCAGCTTAGCTGTCTCTCCCAAGTGTGAGGAAGTGATCACAGTGGGCTTTACCTGCACAACAGCAGCAGTAGCCACTGCTACCACACAACTGTTGACTGAGCATCCACTGTGTGCAGGGACTGTTGTTAGCATTGCTCATTTCCAGACTTTCCCAAGGTTACCATGTTCCTCTTAACCTTTCCTTAGCTTTGTGTACACTGCATTTTGTCCCCTGGGTCGACAGCACCTTGTCCAAAGGCAATTTGTTTGTAGCAGGAGATGTTTTGAGGAGCAAGTGGACTCAAATCCCAACAACTGCAATAACAACCACAAAAACCAATACAGCCCAACTTGAGAAACTCCCCCTTTGTAAGATCATTTTTGAAACTTCGTGGCTCCACTCGCATCAGACATTTTAAGTGGTTGAAGAAGGAACTTGGACTCAGAACCTTGTTTTCTGGAAAGAACTTGATCAGCTGTTTAAATGGTCAATGGGTAATACTGCAGAATAACAGCTGCAGACCTCTGGGCTTTTGACACTTATGACTGATGGAAAATGCCATTTGCACCCTTTGATTTACATGAAAAAAGCCCAGTGTGAAATTACAGCTGAAGGGTTTGTTTTTCTTTTTGCCTCTTCTAACTGAATGGCATTTTAATTGAGGCATTCTTGTGGCACAAAGGCAAGTGGCTTGGCCGCCTCTATATACTTTCCAGACCCGTCACTGAATTCGTGAATGACTAAATATCCCCTTCAGTCCTGGCCCCCTGAGAGCTGCACCCTAATTTCCCAAACTACTCTCCAACAGTTGGCAACCCCAGCCTTCCATTTGGTTTTTGATTTGTCGGAGCAGGCAGTGTCAGAACTGAGGAGCTCAGAGGTACAACAGAAAAACTAGGCTCACTGACAGCAGTAAGTTCCTCAGGGGCTCCAGTGGGGACCCAGTTGGAGGAAGCTGTGTACCTTAGATGTCTCCATCACCTCCCACTGTTGACACGGCACCACACTGCCTTAATTTTTTCCCCCTACTTTGCTGGCTGTGCCTTCTGCCATCTTGGCAAAAATTCTTAACCAGGAATATACAAGTCCTATGACATATGTTGTTGGTACCCCAGCTGTGTCTTCTGGCTCTCATTGGCGGCAATCTGATGGTTTCTTACTGTAAACACCTTTACCTTTCTGCCTGAAGGTGTTCTCCGGCCACTGGACCATGTTCTTGGGCCCGAAGCATGTAGGGACAGGGTGGAGAGTAGGTTCTAGGTGACTAGAAAGGACAGAGAGTTAATGCCCCTGGGGTGATCCTCAACCAGTGAGAGAAGGGAGATGACAGACAACTTGTCCCCAGCTTCCTTGCTGGGTGGGTGGGACAATTCCAGGGTGAGTTTCTCAGAGGGGCTGCAGCAAGACGGAGCCCCAATTGGCTACCTGACCATTAATGTACCTTTATTGGCTTTTCTCCCTTCCCTACTCATTTCTCTACTTCTCTCTATGTTTCCTGAGATCACCTCCCAAATGAACCTCTTGAATCTAAATCTTTGTCCCAGGGTCGGCTTTTGGAGGAACCCAAACTAAGACAAGTTCCTAAAATGTTATTCAGATTCTTGTTTGAAGTTTTGAATGTGAAGAGGCTTCATCAGCTTCTCAAAAGAGTCTGTGACCCTAAAGAGACCAAGAACCAATACCTAAACTGTTTTCTCCAGAACAGTGCATCTACTCCTGAAATCCAGACACAAAGAACCAGGTGCTTTCTGTATGTATCCCACTGCAAGTCTCGCAAGCATCTCACACTTAAATGTCAGTTGTGGATGCTGTGCTGCCCAGAACCCCTGGTAGGGCAGAAGGACCTACCTCCTCAGCTGGTGGGAAGATTATTAGCTGATGGCTCAGCTGTCAAACATCTCTAGGAATTGCCTTCAGCTGAAGAGAGCCCTATCTCAAGGTTCTCTGCTGTCCCCCAGGGTAATCTGCATCCAATGGCTGGTGATGTGGGTGGGCAGAGGCCTAGATCCCTTGTCCCAGCTCAGGACAGCTCTTGCAAGGCCCTCCCAGCTCCAGAGCTCCCCATAAATTTGACTGAGGCCTTTGTGGAGGCTTCATCACAGTCTAGCTGCTTTCCCTTTCTGCCAACAAGGGTCAACCCTGAGAGCACTTTCTAATAAACTTCTTGCATTCCAGTGTCCAAAGGAGAGTTTGATTCTTGGGGACCCAGACATGTGACGACCTGAGAATCATCTCTGCCTCTTCTCTTTCCTTACCCATCCCTATACAGTCAATCACACACTCCGTCAAAACTTGAGCCTTATTGATTGTGACTTTGGAACATCTCTCAAATGCACCCATGTGCTCCCACTCCATTCTGATGATCTCTTTCCAGTTATAGCCTGGATGTCTGAGACAGCCTCCTAACTGCCCCCAGACTCTTGTTTTGTTCCTCTCAAACACGTTCTTCCCACTGCAAACAAAGCAATCTTTCTAAAGAGTAAATCTGGTCTCGTCACCATAACCTTTCTGTGGTTCACTATTACCCTGAAGATCAAGTTCTTAATGGGACTTACACTTTTATGACCTCCATCTCTTAAGGGCACCTCCGGCCTCACGTCTCACTGTGATCTGCCATGTATGCACTGCGCTCCTGCCAAACTAGATTGCTTGCTGTTTACCAAACTCACCACAACGTGGGGCCTTGGTTCAGAATCCTCCCCCTACTTACAGTTTTGCTTTCCCACCCCCCACCCAACATACATGCACACACACAAGAACATACCAACGCTGCTCCTTAGAAGATTTTTCCAACCCCTGTGCCCCTCCCAGGGGCTTCCATGGCCCCACTTTGGTGTTCCACAATTGAAACATGTCTTAGGTTGGATTTCCCAGAAGTAAACCCTGAAGTGAAGATTCCTGGGAAAGCAATTTACTAAGGAGTGTTTCCAAGAATAACCGGCAAGGGAATGGGAAAGCAGAAGATAGAGAGAAGGAAGCTGAGCCAGGGTGAATTATTTGGCCAAGTCCCCCAGAGGGTAGGTAAGATGATTCTAGTACCAATTCTCATCTGGGTTTTTTCCCTGCACCACTAAGCAGTTCTCCAACACCAACTGGATGTCCTATAGTTGAACTCGATTCTGACACTGTCTACCTGGAGGTAGCATCAGATTCCACAGGTTAAGGGCTCAGTCCCACAAGACTGCCCTGACTTCAGATGCCAATTGCAAGTCCAGGTTGTCACCTGTGCTTCTGATAATGGCTATAAATCAGAGGTTCTCACAACCCTCTCATTGGGTTTGATTAATTGGCTAGAGTGGCTCACAGAGAAACATTTTACTTACTGGATTACAGATTTATTATAAAAGGACATAACTCAGGAAGCCAGATGGAAGACATAGGGCAAGGTGTGGGGAAAGGGCGAGGAGCTTCCATGCGCTCTCTGGGTTCACCACTCTCCCCACATCTCCATGTGTTCACCATCCTGGAAGCTCTCCAAACCCTGTCCTTTTGGATGTTTACAAAGGCTCCATTATGTAGGCATGATTGATTAAATCTCCAGAGCCTTTCCCCTCCTCAGAGGTCCAGGGGGTGGGACTGAAAGTTCTAACCCTCAAATCACAGGGTTCATTCCCCTGGCAACCAGCTCCCATCCTTAGGTGCTTTCTAAAAGTTGTCTCATTAACATAACAAAAGACAAATTCTAAGGGCTTTAGGAGGTCTGTGCTAGAAATGAGAACAAAGACCAAATATATATTTCTTATAAATCATAATATCACAGTAGGTAACTTTGGATTGGTTCTGGGGGATAGCTCTGGAAACGGTGAAGACGACACCTCAGTACTATCCCAAATGGGATGAGGAAGCTGAAGTAATTATATTTATTAATACTTTATACTTACAGAATATTTATACACCCATCAGTCATTGGTTAAGGGGAGAGGGGAGGAAAGTTCCCAGGTACTTCTAGCTTTCTTTGATGCAAGCAGATCTGGCTCTAGCAGCCTAGGGGTAGTCCTCTTAAAAGGGGGCATGGGTGATCTCTGTAGGGGTAAAAGTACCTTTAGGGCAGGCATGCACAGAACTGGTAAAAGCAGTCCAAGGGACTGAGACTGGCAGCATCTGCTGTGGGGCTCTTCCCACACTGGATTATAATGGCTTGTTAACTTCCTGTAGCCCCCTGCCCCTCCCCACCAGGCAGTGAGCTCCTTGCTGCCAGGGCCTATGAGTTTACCATGGTCAGCCTAACACATAGCAGGTGCTCATTAGATGGTTGTGGAGTGAATGAAAGAGTGGATGAATGGATGAATGACTAAAGGGGTGGCTGAATAATGTCTACCTTTCACAGTAGCCTTTCAAACAGGGAGCTACTACAGTGAGAGCACCAGCATGTAGGTGCAGTTTTCCTTCATTTGAAACTAATTTGTCCTCCTTGTGAGAGAGATGTGCATACATGTTTAGAAAAAGAAGATTTTTTTTTTTTTGCAGGGACCCAGAAGGAGTGGAATTTATGTTCCATGCCAACCACATGTTTCACACAAGTCTCACTTTCCCAGCTAGAGAGACCTGGTGCCAGCAGACAGCAGGAACATCAGGCCTCATGACGAGAAAGCAATAGATAGCTCTGAAGGTCTTCATATCTAAGAACAGCTAGGAACCAGGGCCTGTTGGAAATAAATCCACCACACTCGTTGCACTTAGCACTAAGGGTGAAAGGAGTTAATTTTCTTGCCCAGAGCCTCACAGACTGGCTGGAACTCTCAGAGTGACAAATGACAAGGCTAGGTTTTCATCTAGGCTTGGAACCCTCACCTTTCCCCCTCTCTGCCCCATCACTTATTGCCACCCATTCACCAAACCTCCTTCCTTGTCCTCTGAATTCCTGACCTTTCTCAAAACACTTTTTAAAATAGTTTTTTTCAAGATCACCTGTATTGAGTTATAATAAACATGAAGCAAAACATGCCAATTTTAAACATCCAGTTCGAAGGGTTTTGTCAAATTTATATACTCACATGTGGTACGTGTAATCACTGCAATCAAGATACAGAACATTTCTAATGCCCCCTCAATTTCCCTTGTGTCCATTTGCAGCCAAACCCACCTCAACCATTGGTCCCAGGCAGTCACTAATCTGCTTTCTGTCACTTTAGATCCGTTTTGCATGTACTCAAATGTCATATACATAGAGTCTTAGAGAGATTTTTATATGATTTTGTTGTCTAGTTTCTTTCATTTAGCATACTTATTTTGAAATTCATCCATGGTGTTCTGTGCCTTAATAGTTTGTTCTCTTTTATGGCTAGTAGCATTTCATTGTATGAATTTACCAAAATGTGTTCACCCGTTCCCCTGTTGTTGGACATTTGGTTTGTTACTAGTCTTTGGTTATTATGAAGAAAGCTGCTATGTATGTTCTTGTATAAGTCTGTTTGTGGACATATGTTTTCATTTCTTTTGAGTAAATACTTATAAGTGAAATGGCTGAGTAATATGGTGGATGTATGTTTAACTTTCTAGAAACTGCCAAACTGGTTTCTAAAGTGGCTAGACTTGTTTCAGTCTCAGCAGCAATGCAGGCAAGTTCTACTTCCTATACATCCTTGTCAACACTTGGTATTGTCAAATTTTCATTTTTAGCCATTCTAGTGGGTATACACTAAAATCTCATGTTTTAACTTGCATTTCGACTAATGATGTTGAATACTTTTTCAGATACTTCTTAGACATTTGTAATTGTCTTTGGGGAAGTGTGTTAAAATATTTTGTCTATTTTTAAATTGACTTGTTTGTTTTATTATTAAGTTGTATGCATTCTACATTCTGGATACCAGTTTTGTCAAATATATCTCAGCTATTTTCTCCCAATTTGTGGCTTGCTTTTTCATTTTCTTGAAGGTGTCCTTTGAAGAGCTGAAGTTTTACATTTCAGTGGAGTCCATTATCTAGTTTTTCTTTTAATGGTCCTCGCTTTGTTGTTGTCGTTATCTAGGAATGTTTGCCTACCCCAGTGTCATAAAGATGTTTTTATTTTTCTCTAGACATTTTATCATTTCACTTTTTGTATTTAGGTCTGTGATCCATTCTTGAAGCCCTCTAACCTCTCAAAACTTGGAGGGCATTTCCATGCTGGTTGCTGAGGGTCTGACTGATGGGTGCAGGGGCAACAACATGCCACTAAAGTTTGTCTCTTCTTAGGTCCTCGGTACACCTGGGGTCAACCTCCAGTAGCACAAGCATCACGTGACTGGAAGTGTCCAACTGCAAGTGGTATTTAATAAGGTTTCTCAAAAACAGTGCAGAGTGCTGGCTGTGTGAATGCAGGGCGATCATTTGACCTTTCTAAGACTGTACTTTCATCTGTAAAATGGGGGTAATAAAACCTGCCGTGCAGGGCAGCAGCCAGCAGGAAGTGAGAGGTGTATATAAGAAAGCACTTAGCTGAGTCTGCCCCAAGGAGGCCCATGCCAAGCAGGAGCTGCTCCCACCGCTGCTGCTGCTGTTGTGGCTGTGTTGCCTGAGCATTATTTGAATGCCACGCAGATGGCTTGGCCCGGGTTTTTCTAAAACTGTGCTGATTCCATGTTTTGATGGCTCTCCGCTAGCTCATTTGAACTTTTAAAAATAGGACGCCTGCTATATTTGGCAGGTCGCTGCTCTGGTATGAAGGGACTTTTAGGGCCATGCTGATGAAGCAGCTGAGCACGGCTCGAGGGTGGCCACCAGTGAGCGATGAGTCAGGACGCCTTTGGCATGCTCCTCGCAATATTTAAAAAATGAGTCCATGTGGGAACTTTCTGTTTATTCTCAGGAGCAGGAACAGATGGGAATTATGGGAAGGCCTTAGTCTTTGTTCTGACAGATTATGTAGTTACATCATCTTCCCCCCAGCCTTCCGCAAAGTCAGAGACCGTGTCCCTAAGTGTAATTGAATAGAGGAAACAGGACAGAAGTGCTTATGGATATATTTTCAGAATTCTAGTTTTATGCCTTGGACTTAACTTTCCTTGTAAGCTTTACCTGGGCAGCTGAATACTCTTTCTTTCCAGAAGTGCACTGGAGAGTTATGCTATAATTCTAGGAATTCTGATTGGGTTTAGTTTTAGTCTGGTTTAGTTAGTCCTGTGTACACAATGACAACACACAAAAAGTTACGTCACTCTCTGTGCCTCAGTTTTCTCATCTGTAAAATGGGGATAACACTAATATCTTATATATTTGTGTGAGGATTAAATTGGTAACTGCAAATAAAATGTTTTGAAGAGTGTCAGGCATATGGTAATAAACACACTATGTGCTATCTATTATTATTTTTTTCTACTTGAAATTGCCTTTTTTTCCTTCTGTGAGTATGAGTGTTTGGGAGGGTCCTATCTGCACTTAAATTTTTCATTTGAGCAACTGTGTGTCTATCTTGGAAGTCCTTAAGTAGTAGGCAGTTAGCAATTAACATTAGTCAAGATTCCTCTTAACCTTTATGTACTGAAATTCTCCTTGCTTCAATGACATTTTGTGGCTCCCCTCCCCCACCTCAAGCAATTTCTTGAGAGCTTCAGGAAGTTTTGGTTGAGTATAGCATAGAAACATGAATTCCTGTCATGTCCTGATAGAAAGTACCTCTTCAACATTCTCAGCACTCTTATGTCCTCCCATTGAGCACTCTCTCCTTCCCTTGCCTCATTCCCTCCATCTAGTCACCCAAGCCTAGCCCTCCACTTCAATCACTAAAATGTTGTGCAAGCCATCATCCCATCAGAGTAGTTGGAGAGGTGGAAAAAGTTGAAGTGTGTGATGGGGATAGAGTAGGGGGAGGAGGCCGCTGGTTCAGCTCCCAAGTGTTGGAGAAAAGTAAGAGTGGATAAGCTCCACTGGAGAGGGCTGAGGGGTAGAGCTCTCTCCACGCTGCATTCAGGAGAACAAGCTCGCTATGAAGAGAAGGGACAAAGGCTGAAGGTTGTGTTCTGAGCCTCAACCAGGGTCCTTCTCTAGGATGGTGAAGGTGAAGGCTGCCACCCTATCCTGGTTTAGAAGCCACAGATCTCTCACGAAACACAAAGATGGCCAGTAGGACTGCTTTTGTGGGCCTATGGCCAGTCCAGTAGTAGCACAGAGCCCCATGTTCAGAAGGGCCTCATGTTTGGGGTTTGATGCTCTGCAGTTGTTATCTTGAAACTGCTCATAATTTTATCATTGAATTTGTATTTTGTAAATGGAGTCCAGAAACATAATGGAACACAGTGGTGCTGGAGGCTTGGAGCATCAGCTCACTGTGGTCCTTCCTCCTGCCACCTCCTTCCTTTCCCAGGTTGGGTTCTTGGCTAATGGTTGCCCTGCCCACACCCTGTGACCACTAGTACCTTCTGCCCTCTGCCGTCATAGGGAGTCTGGGTACCGGTGCAGGAAGGGTTGGAGCCAGGAGAATGTGCCCTGCCCATCTTGGTGTAGGGCATCACTGTAGCCACCTCTGCTCTGAGATTATAATGTTATGGCACATTTGGAGGGTGACTGGGCAGGGATATGCTATGGGTCAGAGTGACAGGTTCACAGGAAGACCAGTTCCCTGCCCCTAGCTGGGGCAC
The DNA here is from genome assembly GCF_009834535.1 of Camelus ferus. Lineage (NCBI taxonomy): Eukaryota > Metazoa > Chordata > Mammalia > Artiodactyla > Camelidae > Camelus > Camelus ferus. The sequence continues at coordinate 37,460,528 of NC_045732.1, forward strand.
AGCATGTTGGTCCCATGTTTGGTGGGATGAGGGGAACTTAGCAGCTGGTGGGCTGCGCACACACATGCATGCTTGCACCCAGTCACAAGATGGGGCCCTCTGGTCCCCTATGAGGATCTGCATTCCCTTATAGTTACACACTTCTGTTTCCAAGATAGTGTGACATTAAATAGGAAATAACAAACACCACGGCAGCTCAAAGGAAAGATTACAAAACAGAGGAAAATGCTTTTATTTTAGGATTTATAATAAACTTCCCCTGCCCCTTCTTTTGACCAAGGAGCCCTACATTTTCATTTTGTCGTGGGCCCCACAAGTTATGTACCCAGTCCTGGTGACCAGGTCCAAATGATCTCTGGCTGTTTTGGGCTGACTCTTTTCCCAGGTCTCAGCTGATGGAGAGCGAGAGGAGGGTGTGGATGAGGTGCCCGCTGTGTCTGAAGTGGCCAACTGGGGAGGGCTGCACATCACTTCTATCCACAGTTCATTGGCCAGAACCCAGTGTCATAGCCACGTTTAATTGCAGAAGAGAAAAGATCCAGTCAAATGGGATGTCTGGGAGGAAGAAGTGAATATCAGTGTTGGTGAGCCCTGGCTGTCTCTGTCAAATCCCCCAAACACGGTTCTCTTCTCTGTAATGACATCATCATGATCTAACCACGGGGGCCAGCCATCTCACAGGTTCTTGTCCCTTGTTACTTTATGGTCAATGTCTTTTCAAGCCATTATAGTTTTATCTTTGCACTCTTCTTTGATCTGTCTACTTTTCTCCATCCCCACTTCTGCCATCCTAATTGAAGCTCTCATAGTCCCTCAGTGATTTCCAAACACTTTGATCATGCCCCACTATAATCAATAAACTGTAAGCACAGGCCCCAAATATAGGTACCTTTGTTTAGAACTAACATCCATGTACCATTGTTTTTCTCATTTTTAGATATTAGTAAAACTTAATTTCTTTTTGTTTCTTTAGAACAATTCAGTTATGTATTTTCCCTCAGACCTCAATAGATGGCCATCTTGTGCATTTCCTGGGGGTACCAGCCCCTCACATTGGTGATCACTGGCTTAGAAACCTGTGATTGACTTTGACTTGTCCTTTCACTTTCACTCTTAGTCTAACTTCCCTCATCTCATTTCCTCCCTGTGGCCATGCATTCATCCGTACACAGAGAATTACTGAGAGACCACTGCATGCCAGGCTCTGTTCTGGGATATATAAGACTGAGAGAGTTCCTGCCCACTTAGAGCTTATTCTTGTGGAAGTGATTGGGAAACAGAAATAAACAAAATAAATGTGTCAAGTATGAGTGATTGCTCTGAAAAAAAAAATAGAGCAAGGAAAGGGGATAGAGAGTGATGGGGTGGGGGTAGCAGGGTGCTATTTTAGAAAAGACTTTGCGATGAAATGACATTTGAGTGCCAAATGAATTGAGATTGAGAGCCACAGAGCAATCTGGGAAGACGGAGGGAAGAGAAAGTGCGAGTACTCTGCAATGGAAACATAGGAATGGACCAGCCAGGAGACCAGGGGCCTGGGGCAGAGGAAGCTAGAGGGAAGCGGCAGGAGAGAGGGTTGGGGAGCCAGGCAGGGGCCATTTCCTAAAGGACCTTGTAGACCGTGATACAGACTTTGTATCATGTTCTGAGGATGATGGGAAGACACTGGAGGGTTTTGAGTAGAAGGAGAGCATGATCAATTTTACACTTCAGGAGAGTCACTGTGGCTGTTGTTTAGAGAACAGACCATGGGGTAGCTGTGAGGAAGGAAACAGGGAGGCCACTTGGGAAGGATTTCAGAGATCATGTGAGAAGTGGTGATAGGATGGAGTAGGATGGTGGTAGTGGGAGTGGGGAAGTGGTCAGATCTGAGTGGTATTGTGAGGGTAGAGTTAATTCTGATATCTCTTTCATACTGAAGACACTTTGATGCCTTCCTAGTACCCTTGCTCTCAGGATAAAGTCCAAAACTGTTAACAAGGTCAGTAGGGCTCCCCCCAGGGCCCAGCCCCTACCCCCTTTCCACCTGCTACAGTGAACATTGCCCTTCTAGTTCTCTATTCCAGCCCCCCATTTGTATTGCTTAGTCTGCATACTGGTCCCTCCACCTGAAATATTCTGCTCCTCCCCCTAGTTAACTCTTACTCTTTTTTCAGATCCCATCCCAATCAAAAGTCCCACAGAGGACAGCTCTCTGACCTCCCTCACTCCGAGGTGGCCCCTCTTCGGCCTTCCTAGAGTCACTCTCTGCACAGCACACTGTCCCCCATTTTCCTTATCGCTCCTTTACATGTCCTCAGATGATGATGTGACCACCCTTCACCCCTAGTAGACTGCAAGCTTCAAGAGGGCTGGGACTCTATTGTTTCTGTGATTGTAGCTCTTACCCCAATACATACTAAACTCAGTGACTCTCATGGAATAAAGATGCATGTGAGGAAGTGTGGATGGAAGGAACAGGGGGGCTTCTTCTGGAGCACACACACACATCAGTGCCTTGGGCAAGAGGGAGCCCTTTCAAGGGCACTCATTCTAGCAGTTGGACTGGTGCAGACCAGCGCCTTAATATTGAGTACCAGGTGGGGGGCTGCAATCTCATTTGAAGTCGCCAGCTAACAAAGGCTTGTGGCATACGTTATAACTTGTGTTTTACTTATATCTCTACTTGTGTGGGATGTAAGAAGAAAATTATTCATTCTTCCTTCCACTACCTTATCAAACACGATTTCTCAGATACCTCTTTCTCACTCCTGGATGAAATCTCTGGTGGGTCCCATAGGTTTTCAATCCCCTTCAGTCTCAAGTGCGATCTCATTTCAGTAAATAACACGTACCATCCAGTTTAACTAGAGAACTTCAATCATTTATTCAATTTCAAGCACGTTCCCTCCCCATTCCCCCACTCCAGCTTGTCTCTCTCTGATTGGGACATGTACAAAGGGAGGGGGGACAGAGAGGCACGGTGATGTCCCCTGTCCTCTTCTTTTCTTCCTTTCGCTGCCTCCCCCAGTGTAGCTGCCATTTCCAGTCCTTCCATAGTTGGTGCATAGTTGGTTGAGGACAGGGCAGGGCACCGCTCACTAGATGGGTGCAGCTGTTACTGGCCAAGAAACTTCCCAGGTATAGAGAATATTCAGTGTTGACTCTTATTTTGGCAGCTCTCATGGTCCCTCAGGGACTTTGTGTTGCTGGGACTCTCTCCCCATTAAGGCCTCTGATGAGGGTGAACATCCTCTGGCTGGCTTCTCCCTCAGCCCCCTGGCTTTGGTACAGTCCATCCCCTGATGGGATCTACTGCCCTACAAGTGGTCCTCCTGGGCAGAGCCCTCTCAGGACCACTCAGTCCATATGCCTTCCAAGATCCACACCTGGCTCAGGGGAAGTGTGCATGCATTTCAGACTCTTCGACACTGAAAGTGCTGGTGGTTCCAAGGGCATTCAACTCTTCTTACGCTGCTTCCAGGGCAGCAGGTTAGCCACAGGCTCACACCTTCCTACCTCCCCAGGAAGGAGTCAGATGGCTGCCTTTATGTCCCTTAAGCTCCAAGGAGCATAGGCCAGGCTTTTCATGGTTCTCATAAAGCTCTTATCACCTGGTTTAAGATGAAGAGAAAGAACCCCATTCCTCTCACTCTTGGTGGTGGGCAGCACCAACACTCCAACCACTCTCTCACCACCTTCAACTTCTAATGAATCACTTGGCTTTTCTTTTATGGCCTGTAGTTGGCTAATGGGAAGATGCCCTTATAATTTAAGGGTCTGATTTGCAAGTTGTCTTTTTCATTTTATGTAAACTTTTTGTTGAAGTATAACATTCATCCAGCAAAATGGGTACATTACAAGTGTACATACAGCTTGATGAGTTTTCACAAAATAAGTGTACCTGTGTAAACATACACATAAAAAAAGAAAAAACACCTGCTAGCCCCTTCGTGTTCCTGCCAGTCGTTACCCTTCCTTCAAGGGTAACCACTATCCTGACTTCTAGGACTACAGATTTATTTTGCAAGCCAAGAAAATTTTGAGAGTGGGAGGGGCTATGTGGTACCTTGTCCCCCCCAAATGGCTGCCATCAATTCCTTCTCTTCCTGTAAAGACATGTTTCCATTAAGAAGAGTTAAACATTCTTACACTCCCTTGAATCTGGGCTTGTCTGTGACTACTTTGCCTAATAGAATATTGCAGGTATGATGCTTTGCCAGTTGTAGACCTCGTCTTTAAGAGGACTGGCTGTTTCTAACTCTGTGATCCTCAGCATCCATAAAAGAGGTCCAGGCTACTCTGCTGAAGAGATAGGCCGTGTAGAGGAGCACTGGGGTACCACACATGTGAGTGAAGAAGCTGATCTTGAATGTTCAGCCCAGTGAAACCTTCAGATGACTCCTGCCCCAGCTGCCATCTGAGTACAAATGAGATTCTCACCCTTGGATCTTTAAACAAAAAGTTTCTTTGGTCCCCAGCTCCTATAACCTATCTAAGTGCAGGAAATGTGACTCCCTAGAGAAGAATTACTCACTAACTCCTTTCTCATTTCCCCCAGATGTCTTCTGCCTCTTCAAATAAGCCTTGACTCTCATTTCGTCTATAGAGCCTTGGCATGGAAGCTATTCTGTGTTTCTCTGATGAAGCAAAGAGGCAAGTCTTATTGACTGATGGGGATTAACCATAATGAGGATGCCTCGATTGTAACATGGACACTGAACATGTCATCTGCTCAGAAGCAGACAAAAGTCATTCAAATGACAGATTGTGGTGTAAAGTTCAGTAATGCCAGGCTTTTGCACAGAGGCTCAGGGACGGCTCTTATGAGGTTAAGTGTAATGGCATGGAGAGAAGGGCAAATAGAAAAGTACCTGTTGGCTCCACTCTGGTCCCACCCTTCCAAGGCAAATAGCTGATGATCTGCCAGACACATGCTCCCAGAGTACTCAAGGACAGAGGAAACTAAGGTAGACTTAGCCACGCCTGGATGGAACCAATGGTAGAATCATTTGTACTCATCCCTTGGAGAAGACCATTTTTCCTTTCTGAAAACTAAGAGTGTGTCTTTTTCTTTCAAACTTTGATGTGAGGTAGCAACGTCTCTAGGTTTCACTGTCAGTTTTTCTCTTGAAATTGAGATTTATGCAACTTTTTTTTTTTCAAAATTGTGTAAAAAATGCTGGTTAGTTGTAAGAGAATATGCAAATAGAGACAAGATATCAGCAGTTATTGGAATCTGTGTTTCCATACTATCAGGTATGAGCTGTCATATCAATTTCTGTTCACTTTTACTATTGACATTCTGAATCCACGACCACATCACTGGGAACTTTCTTTTATTTAAACTACAGTACTTATCATTTATCAATATTTACATGCCTGCAGAATGTGGCTGTAACAAGTCATATCCTAGGAAGGGAGCAATTCACATCCAAAGTTCATTTGGCATTTTTTCACTGGTTAGACTTTCTGCAAGGCGTATAAATACTTTGCCCACACTGCATCAGTGATTTGAAGTATTATGATTGCTCAGGGTTCCGGTTGTATCATGTATATTAGTACTCTATGATATGTTTTACCTATTTCCTATTATCTGAAGCAATTTCTTTTGAACCTTATCTGGAAGACATGCTAGAAATGTGAAGAACATGGAAGAAAGGAAAGGAAAATGAGTAAAATGTGTTTCAATTATCTGTTGCTATGTAGTAAACCACTATGAAATTTAGTGGCTTAAACAACAATGATTGATTATGTTTTGTGATTCTGTGGGTTGGCTGGACTGAGCTGGGCAGTTCTCCTCTACATGATGTTGGCTGAAGTTACTCATGTGGCTACATTCAGCTAATGGCAGGGCTGGAGCTATCAGTTGGATGCCTTGGTTCTTCTCCACATGTCCTCTTCATGTTATTAGCTTGAACTTTCTGATAAAAAAAAAAAAGATGATTTCAGGGTTCCAAGAGGAGAAAATTAGAAGGTGCCAGCCTCTTAAGGTCTCAGCCCAGTACTGTGAAATTAAACTGCATCAAGTCCACAGCATGTTGTTGGTCACAAGAAGTCACCAAGCCAGCATAAGATTCAAGGGGAGGGGAAATAAATTCTACTTCTAAGTAATAGGAACAGCATGTTCATGGAGGACAGGAGGAATTATTAGTAGCCAACTTTAGCGACAGTTTACCAACAACAGGAAGTGGGAAATACAAGGAAATTGAAAAAAAATAAACCCACAGAAAAACTGAAGAAAGAAAATGCAAGAACATAATAGGAATACTCTTCAAATATTCATTCATGTGTATGTCCCCAACATTTAGCCTAGAGTCTGGCACAAAGAGGCTTTTAGTTAATGTTTGTTAAATGAATGAACTTGATAAAGTGTCTGTGGCAGAGACTGGCTAGTTACTCATCAAACTGATTGATGTTCTTCTTGGGCATAAAGACAGACTTCACTTCCTAGCCTCCCTGTGGTTAGGAAAGATCTATGATTTCTACCTGATGGAAATTCAGTGGAAGCACCATTTCCAGGTCAGATCCATAGAGGCTTCTCAGGTGGAATCCTTCATACCCTTTCCCCTTTCTAGATTCCGGTAATGGAGATAGTCTCCAGGGTGACATTTTGAAGATAGTTAAGCAACAAGATGGAAGGAGCCTGGGCCCCTGAATCACCACTTTCAGGAGACCCACCTGATGAGAAACACCCACTTTACATGGTTATATTAACAATGAATAATCTAGTTTGTGCTAAGCTGGTGACATTTTAGGGTTTATTTGTTACAGAGGCCAGTATTATCTGAACTAACACATGTATCTCCCAACCCTCCTAGCATTTCAAGGGCTACAATAAAGTTCAGATTCCTTAGAACTGATGTTAAGCTCTAGTTGGTATAGTGGAAAGTAAATTTTGAACCACAGTGGGGTAGGCAGACTTCTAAATGGCCCCCATTGATTCCCACCTCTTGGAATTCACATCTTCATATAATCCTCTTTCCCTGAATGTGGACAGACCTGATGCCTTGTTTCTAATTAATAGAATAGATCAAAGATGATGGAAGGTCATGTCCATGATTAGATTACAAATGACTGTGACTTCCCTTGTGCTAGCAGATTCTCTTGCTGGGTTTGATGAAGCAAACTGCTGTATTGGAGAGACCCATGTGGCAAGGTGTTGAGGATGGCCTCTACCCAACGGAGGAACTGAGGCCCTCAGTCCAACAGCCTCAGTTAACTGAAGCCTCCTGAGAGCTCCATAAATGAGTTTGGAAATGGAAACTTCTCCAGCTGAACCTTGAGATAAGACTACAGCTTCAGTCAGTATCTTGGCTGCCATTTTCTGAGAGGCCCTGAGGCAGAGGACTCAACTAAGCTTTGCCCAGATTCTTGACCCACAGAAACTGGGAAGTGAATTTGTGTTAAGTTTCTAAAATTTGGGGTAATTTGTTGTGTAGCAATAGACAACCAATATGCTCACATATTTGGGTTTTAATCTGGGGTTTACCCAACAATCTATTAACACTGGTAACCTTTTACTTTCAAGTAGATAATCTTAGAGATAAATATATGTTGAAGTGTTCTGGCTCCTGTTTGTATTTTTAAACCATGAACTTCTAGAAAAATTTCCCTGTCACACTGCTCTGCTTACCTGATCCATTATTTACTATGAAGAAACTTCTATATGATTGTTTAAAATCTGTTTGGTTTGGTGTTTGAAATTGTTGCAGGAAAAAGTCTGTAAGAGGAGAAACAGGGAGAGGCAAACAGAACTGAAACATGAGCGTTGTGTACCAAATGACCTAGCTGAAGAAATCTGGAATGTTCTATATCCATCTGAAACACAGGAAAACCAATAGATGTTCCAAAAATAACAGGGAGACTCTAGGAAAGTTATTTATACCTTCATCCTGGTCAACAGCCTATTTTCAGGAGATGAGTTAAGGTCTGTGGAAAGAGCGTGGAGCAGCCTGTAGATGAAAGAGAGAGAAAGAAAAGTAAACACATTTAGAACATCTGGTAGCAATGGCTTTGCAATCCTTCAAGACAACTGTTAACTGAAGCTGGAGAGAAGCTGACCCTTCTGGACGCAACTTGTCCAGATAGTTGTCTGGTTAGTTCCCTACTAACCCCTGACACTGAAGTCATATTTCTTATCCTGCTTATAATGAGTGTTTCTCTTCCCTGTACTTAGAAATAGTGTTTTGTTTCTGTGTCTCTATTGAAAGTATTGGGGAGGGGGAGCTAGAACATGATGGTCACTTCATGTCAAGAAAAACAAAAGAGGGATATATTTCATATTGGAAGTGAAAATTAGGTGTTTAAAAAGCAGGTTGTAGGCCTGCTTTCCTCATTGATGTTTATCTCCCTCATCCTGGAAGGCATTTGATTGGGAATTTGATTTAACCTCTCTGCACTTAACTAATCTCATCTAAGAAGAGATTACAGTAGTTGAAACTTAAGATCTATGGCTGCCCTGAAGTTTTATGACTCAATGACTCTTATGGTGGAAATTTCAGGCCAGAAGGAAAGCCTCTTTAGAAGGTTTCTTTAAAAGGAGAAAGATGACTGATTGGAGAAAAACTTTATAATTAACTTGCATGATGATGCTACAGGGCAATTTGAAATTATGTTAAATGATGAGGATTCACCTCAACTGTACTTTTAATACAACCATAATATCATTCTTGTTTGGCTAAGCGAAAGGGAACTTTCCCTGTTCTGACAGCTGAGCCTCATCCTAAGAAAAGATTAACAGGAATTAGCCTCTTCCCCAGTGACTCTGCGTTTCTCAAGTGCTGAGTCACATGGAAGAGACTGATGGTGCTGAAAATATCCAGTCCACCAGGCTGTGAAGTATCAAAGTGTCTTCTTAATTTGACACTAATTTATGAGTAGATCCCAACATGAGCTGTCCCTCCACAGGGATTTTGTTGACGTGTCTCTTAACCTCTTTATATCACATTACCCATACCCCTTTAAAAAACAAACTCATGATCATACTATTGTATTTTCCCACTCAATGTTTTTGGCCTCCCCAAACAGCCCATATTTACCTGGTATTTCAACATGTAAAAGTCTTTTAGTGTCTATATTCAGTTGGTTAACAGATATCAAACTGTTAACACTACTCCCAGATTTATTCTTGTTTCTCTTTCTCTCTTCTTCACCATACTTTCCATGACTTGTTTTATCCCAAGGTTCCATTTACAATCTATATGTAGATATCTTCTAAATGTACCTCTTCTGTCATGTATGTTAAACCTTACCTCCACTTTAATCAACTTTATGCCCCTCAAACTCAACATGTCCCAGAGCAGAATTCATCATATTCCTATTTAAGCTCCTCTTTCTCACTTCTCTATTTTGGTTAATGGCACCATCATTGACCAAGATGTCACCTAAGGCTCTTCCTTTTCCCTTACTCTTTCCACCTGGTTACCATACTCTGACAGTTTTCCTTTTAACCATTTCTTGTATCTGTCACATCCCCTTAGCTCCCACTCTTCCTGCTTTGTTTTAGCCCTTATAATCTCTAACCTATACCATTGCAGTGGACCCTTGGACTTCCCCAGGCCATATAGTCCCAGGATGAGGGTAAAAATCAGGCCTGAGACAGAAGTCAATGTTAGTAATAAACTGATCTTTTTTAGAATCATTAGATTGCCCTTGAATAACCATGGCATATCTACTTTTTTTTTCCTTAAAGAGAGTTATTTCCCAGGATGTACTTCAATCCCTCAGACACATCCCAGGTCTAGCAGTTCCACCCCACCCCCGAGCCCTCCACGAAAATAGGCCTGAACCATGGGAAGAACACAGTGTGTGCTCAGGAGTGGGCTGCTGAAAGCTAATAAACCAAACCACAATTTTCTATGAAGATTTTTGAGATAAAGACAAGAAACTTATTGACCAAGCAGGAAAAAAAAAAATATTTGAGTGGATTTGGGATACCAGTCCACTCTCTACAATGTTGTCGAAGACATTGTTCTAAAAACAAAACAGTTCATGTTTAAAACTTCCCTGATTACAATCTCTCGTGATTAAAATCTTCAGTGATTTACCAAAACATAAAAACAATCTGGAGTCTTTAACAAAGCATGTAAAACTCTTCAGAACCCAGTCATAACCTCCTTCTCCAGCATTGCTCATGGAACCAAAAAAGCTCCCCCAGATCTGCAGATTCCTAATCATCGTGTTTGTCCATGAACCACCTGCAGTGTATAGCAAAGAGATTAAAAGCGTGGGCTACAGGTTCAGACAATTCAAGATTCAAGTCCTGCCTCTGCCTTTACCAGCTGTGTAATTTTAAGAAAGTTAACTTATCTAAGCCTCAGTTTATATATCTGAAAAATGGGAATAATAATAGTGCCAATGTTGTGAAATTGTAGTCAGGAATAAATGAATTATAAGTATTTTCAATTTGCCTCCTTTAGTGTCTCCTGGCCATGGTGGGTGGTGGGGTGAGGGGTGTCTTTCACTGCTTACTTGGCTTTTGAGATCTTTGCTGGCTACTCAGGGTAAGGAACGGTGGAAAGAAGAATAGTGGCATTCTGTGTGTACACAGATGAGGCAGGGAGAGGAAGGAGGAGAAAGACAGTAGGACAAATCAGCAAGAGGACAGGCGCTGGAAGGCTGAGGGAGAGAGAAAAGATAAAAAGATTTTGGAAAAGAACAGTGTGTGAATTAGGTTTTAATTAGTCTTCCTGTATGTTTCATGATAAAATTCCCCCCTCACCATCATCTCAAGAGATTTTCAGTGCTTTTAAAGGCTTTTGGTAATTAGATTTTTGTTTCTTTTGGATATGCTGAGACAGAGGCTGGCCTCAAGGCAACCCAATTTTATTTGGGTTACACTTAAAACAGTCAGGTCATTCTGGCCTACAGGGTAAATGACCAGTTTCTTTCCAGGGGAGAGAAATTATGATGGAGGTGAATATAATTCATATAATTTTCTCATTCAGCAATTTTGGAAGTTGTCTTTATCTTTTAATTTAAGAATTTGAGATTAGAGCCAAATTACCTGTGTTCAGATCCTCACTCTTCTGCTTAGTAGCTGTGAAAACTTGAGCAAAGTATCTAAACTCTCTTTCTCAATTTCTTCATCTATAAAATGGAAAAGTGATATCTTATCCCACTAAGGGTTGTTGTGGGAACTAAGTGAGTTAAAACATTTAAAAAGCTTAGAGCAGTTCTTGGTACATAGTGAGCGCATCACAAAAGTTAGCTATTATAATATTTTTAGTTATCTTCCAAAATAGGTAACTTAGTTCAGAGCATACAAAAGACATTGAAAGTTAATACATACACATATTTATATAATTATATTTGTATATTTGTTAATACATATAGGTATACATATATGTATATGTATTAGAGAGAAAAAGAGGTGAATACTTTAGTAATTAACCCCACGAGACTTTCCAACATTTATTTATTCATTCATTCAAGAGATATTTGTAGCACCCCTACTATGATCCCAGCTTAAAAGGTAAGACTCTAAAGATGTGCATGCAAATATTGCAGTTGCTGAGACCAGCACCACTTCAGACTCTAGAAAATACTTGATGATGTTAACAGAGAAAGCGAAGAACATTCTGGGGAGAGGATGAAGTGTAATGATTTGTCCAGAGCCATATGTTTTACCAGCACACTTTTGAATACAGCAGGTCAATCCTCTAGTCCTTTATTCTCTGTGCTTCCCCACCTGTGCAATGGAAATGATCACAGCAGTTTCATAGAGGGATTGTGAGGATTTGTGAGTTAAATATGAACTCTTGCTGGTTCAAGGATCCATAAAACAACCCTGGTTTTAAGGCAGGGGGATAATGGAAGATGGCACATTTTCTATGTGCCTTGCATCGGTGTTATAGTCATGTCTTGTTTTCTATTAGCACTCATTCAGGGGTGCCCTTGGAACTCCTGTGGCTGGTCCTGTAGTTGAGGCGGGCTCTCTTAAGGGATAGGAAGCTACCATTAAAATTCAAGGATGAGGACAGGAAAGCGGGGCTGGGAGTTCTGCAAACTATTGATGTGTTGAGGGTCAGCCACTTTATTAACATATCTGTGGAAGAAACCCAATCAGGTAGTCCTCTGGCACATGAGCCCTTTGTTTATCAGCATCCTGTCTCTCGGTGTGTTTGTGAAAATATATGTGAGTGCCACGTGTACTCAGAATTCTTACTTCTGCACTGTGAGATCTATGTCAATTCCCAGCCCTGTTTCGTTGGCACTCAGGTTCAACCCTACGATAGCAAAGATGGGGAATGAAAAATCAGAACTATCTTTATAAAATTTTGACCGTACCATCCTCCTGAAAAGGTTGCATCCAAGAGAGCACAACCAGTACTGCTTTTGCAATTTCACACCTGTAATGGATGTGCTGTATGAGAAAGTGTAGCAGGGGCAGTGTTTGTGTTTGGGTGGTATTGATAGTGAAACAACCTGTGGTCTCTTCCTGCTTTCAATCAATCTTCCCACTGTTGCCACTTGACTTCCTAAAATGAAAATTTCATCTGTGTCATTGCATTGCATATGAACCTTCGATTGTCTCCCTTTTGCTTGCCTTGCATCGCACAGCCTCAGCCTACCCTTCCAATGTCACCTTCTGGCGTGGCCCCTTCCACACTCCATAATCTAACCAGCCTGGACAATCAGGGATTAGATGAGGCAGACCCCATGGTAGCTCAGATCACAGGTTTATTTAGATGCAGACTCTTGATTTGAATCAAGGATCTCACTATTGTGTAGCCTCAAATAAGTTACTTCAGTAACTTATGTGCTTCAGTTTCCCCATATATAAAATGGGGGAAATAATAGTATCATAAGGCCACTGTGGAAAGGAAATACAAAGAAAGTGCTTAGAGTAGTACCTGACACATAGCAAATACTATGCAAGATTCGGGACCATTATTATTATTTACAATGATCTGAATGTGGCTTTTTCTCTGACACCTCTGTGCCTTTGCACATGCAGTTTCCATAGCCTCTAATGCCCTCTCCACCTTACATGCCTAAAGGCTAACTCACTTTCAACACCTCTCTCAAGTGTCCTAACTTCCTGCCTCTCTGTGTGCATATTCCACTATCTGGCACTTACCACAGCAGATTATTGTAGCTTTAAAAAACCCCGTTTTTTCCCTATAAGATTGTGACTTCCTTGAGGGCAATGGTTATCCTCATTTTTGTATCTCTAAGTCCCAGAATTTTTGGTGTGAAACAGACCTAAAAAATTATTGATGGGTCCACAAAGAAAAAAAACTTGTATAAAAATGTCCATAGTGCCATTATTCATAAGAGCCCAGAAGTGGAAACAACCCACATATCCACCAAATGATGAATGGATAAACAGATGTAGTCTGTCCATTCAGTAGAATGTTACTCACCCATAAAAAAGAATGGAGAACTTTCACATGCTAGAGAGACAAAGGAGATTAGTGATTGCTTAGAGCTAGGGGAGGGGATGGCGAGAGTAGGAGGGTATAGCTAAAGAGTATGGACTTTCTTTTTGGGGTGATGAAAATGTTCTAATATTGATGATGGTAATGATTGGACAACCCTGAATACATGAAAAATTACTGAATTGTATACTTTAAGTGAGTGGATTGTATGGTATGTGAATTATATCTCAATAACTTCCCCAAAAGGAAAAAGTATTGATGGAATGTGGAATGAATGGGTGGATGAGGGGGAGCCGTTTTGCTTTAGTGTTGAATATGAACACATCCAAGAACAAAATCTCAAGTGGCTGCCTCCCTGAGCAGGGGCCATTGTTAAGGCTCCTCGCTCCCTTTCTGTTTCCCCTCTTCTCTCCTACTTAGATTTTCTATTCCTCCTTCACATGTAACCCACTGCTTAAGACAGTTTATGTGAGACCATGAAGGGGATGGTACCTTCTTGGGGAAACTGGAACATGAGAGCCCAAAGGGACCCTGGAAACATCCTTTTGTGGGAACGCAGTTTTACTGATAAAGAAGTGGAGGCTCAGAGGGGTCAAGGACATTGCTTAACCTCACACTTTCAGTTGTCCCTGGAGTGAAATAAGAATCCAGTCTGCTGTTCACCTGTTCAGTGCCATGCTTACCACATGGCCTGCCTTCTTCACCTCCTACGTACCTACCTCCAGGTGAGAATGATCTGAAAGCCAAAGTATGTAGAACCAAACCACATACTAAATGGCTCAGATTATATATATATATGTATTTGTATTTATATTTATATATACACACACATACATATACACACACACACATACACATACATACACACACTTTATGTTCATTCTCTTCCAAGAACATTTCAGATAAAGATAACATCTCATCACATTGAATTCCTAGAGATTTTTAAAATTTCTTTTTTGGCACTTTTTTCAGTTTTATTTAATTATATTACTATGGAGTATATGATATAGTAGAGAGACTGCAGGATTGGGAGTCTGGAGATCTAGACCCCCATTCTCTTGCTGTCACTAATTAGCTGTGTGACTGGAGCAGGACATTTAACTGCTCTGGACCTCACTTCTCTCACTGTAAAGCTAGAGGTTGGATGAGATTCCTCCTTTGCTCTCTCCCTCCCACCTCTCTCTGCGGTTCTATAATTTGATAACTGTAGGTTGAAATAAAGAGACTATCAACTAAGACTTAGAGCTCTTTTTTGTGTAGAGATTTTCTTCCAGAGATACTTGTGGTAATTGAATCTGACCAGTATGAACAGTTCTTCAACAGCGTGTGAACACAGGAATAATTGATGAGGTATTTTTTGTTCATTCTAAGTATCATTATGCCATTTCGGGACATGACTGCTATGATAATAAGGGAATTAGAACCAAGATATACTGAAATGAAGGCAAGAGATATGCCAGACACCTTTACTTTTCATTTTAACTCCCACAACAACCTTATAAGGAAAAGAGTATTCACCCACTGTACAGATGTGAAAAGTGAGGTTTGGTGAGATAGCCTAACTTTCCTAGGGTCACAGCGAATTATGGGTACCACAGGGATATGGGACCAGGCCTGCCCTACCCTCGGAGTTACATTTTTCTCCACCCTATTGGCTTCCCAGAACAGCAGCTTTCTTAAATAAAGTGTCAGGGATGGAAAAAAACCCCTCTATTTTGGGGTCTAGATCCCTGTCACTGTCATTACTTCTAATGCTCAGTCCTTTCTCTAAGATACTCTATCAGTTAGGTATGTTACTTGATCCCAGCTAATTTCTACTTTGCAGTAACCTCTCTGTGGCATTGATTGACCTAGTTTAGCTAGGCAGAGTTTTGTGGTTTAAATGGAAGGTGGATGAAACCTACCAGGTCTAATCATGAATTAGTATCTGGAATCCTTCCTGCTACTTGAAGCTGCTGGCTTGATGCAGTTGTAGAACTAATACGAGAACTGCCAGTGGGAGACAAATAATCTTAATAAGAGGAGACCCCTTCCTGGGAAATTTTCTAAAATTTGAAAATTCTTTCTAACAGTGCTCCCAAATCACAACACACACAATTTGAATAGTTCCTGTCACACTGTATCTTAATCTGGGACCCACAGAGGGGCTTGAGGTGGCTGTGAGGCTCTGAAAATAATACGCACTCTTTTGTGCATATGAGTTTGTTTTGGGTGGGGAGAGAATCCATGGTTTTCATCAGACTCTTAAAGGGCTCCATCAACGAAGAAAGGCTAAAACCCCTGGCTAGTTTCGAGAAGGCTTCCTTGATCCCTGTCTCTTAGAGCTAGTCCTCTTGAAGAATTTGTGACTTCTTTCCTCTTGAGGAAGGTAAACTTGGGTCTGCATCAGCCCCAGCCCTCCCAGAAGCAGCCTGGTGGAGAAGAATGTTTGAAGTCAGCAGATGTGTTCTCCAGTCCCCACGGCACCACTTTTTTTGTGTTTCTGTGCAGAAGTTGCTTAACTCACAGCTGATGGTTAGCAAATAAACAGAGGTCCAGCTTTCCTGGCTGTTAAAACTTTGAACTTCCTGGTGCTGGTTGTAAATAATTGCTTTCTCATCCTCCTGGGCCACCTTGGCTCCTGCCAGGACTTCCTTGTCATCCAGAAACTAAGAAGTTTTTGTAACTGAAGTCTGATTCTAAGTGTGGTTCAAAAGAACACACTGGTGGGCTAAACAATTGGCTGTCTTTGTAAGATCTAACCTAACATATAACTCTTCTCATTGACACATGGATTTAAAATATGCACTTTATAGTACACTCTCTTGGTGGCTGGCCTACGTCCCTTAGCACTCACTGCCCCGTACAAGTTAGTGATAACCTATGGCAGGTACCAGAGGCTCTCTACCTGAAAGTTTTCTCTCAGGTTCTGCTGGTGGGGCTGACTGGAAGTGCTTAGCTGTTAACCCCCCTGGGAGAATCCTTCAGCCAATATTGGATGGGAGTTCATTGTAAGTACTCTACCTTCCCCTCTCTTGGGTAGGACAGTTATCCATACCATCACCCAGAAGTCCCTAACAGGGCTGAGCCCTGACTCCCCACTGTGAGATTAATGAGCCCTGTATTGGCTTCTTTCCCCCTACCTGTGTCACTTTCCCACTTCCCAACCAGTGCCTCCTGGGGTCACCTCCCAAATGAACTACCTGTACCCAAATCCTTGTCTCAGGTCAGCTCCTGGGGGAACCCAGCCAAAGACACACTTAAAAATAAATATTTACACATATGTTAATGTGTATGTAATATTTTATAAATGTTGAGAGAAGAAAAATTTTCATATACAATCTCCTCCCCAACATCAATAAAAAGGCAAATTGAGAAATGTGAGATTTAATATTCCACAGTGGGCTGTCAGCGGTTTCAAAGCCCGAAGATGTCTGATAAAACATGTAATTTATTCAACCTCATTTCCTATGATCCTCCAGTATTTGCTTAACTGTATTAATACTGTGGGACTCATCTGCCTTAGTTGGAAACCCTCTCCTTAAATTCTTTTTTAAATTAACTAACAAAAACTTCTAACAAAAACCTCTGCTTTTGAAATGTATATCATCCAATATTTTTCTGTGCTTTGGAAGGAACATGTGGAAGGAATAGTCCCATATTTCTCATAGCATGAGACAGATTTTCCTTACCACTTTTCTCACTCCCCTGCCTGCCCTTTATGAACTCTCCTTAGCCTTTCCTTAGCATCTATCTACTTTCCAGGAGGAACATGTAACATTTTTCATTCATGACTTAAGTTCTGCATTACCTATGGTTGCAGGATGCTTTTTAAGATTTGGCTACAGGTACCCAAACTAGCTCACCCCTCCTGGGAAATCCATCTGTAGCTTTATATGGTTGATGGAGCTGCTATGACTACATTAGAATTAGCACTATGCATGTGCTTTTCTAAAGGAGCCAAGAGCAACCAGAAAGGGAGATGTGGATTGGTTGGCTCTATTTCTCATTCTTTTTACACTGGAGATATCCAGGAATGGTTAATACATGGACCTTGCCTTGCCACCACACAATCCAAACAAAAGTCTTATTTAGAAGACTATAAGTTCGCAATGGCAAGAGTTCCTACAGCTCTTCTTTGGGTTACGTGCTTATGTGTTCAGGGGGAGGGGGTGAGGGGAGAGAAGTGCATAGTATGTGGGCAGATAAGGGCCACAGTAAAGCTCTGTTCCTGTCCATCCCTGTTGTATCTACCATGGCCTGTCTCAGACAGCTGTCACCACATGCTGCATAACAAATCACCCTAAAATGCCATGGCTTAAAACAATCATTTATTTCTTGCTTGCGTGTCTGTGCATTGGCTTGAGGTTAGCTGATCCAGGCTAGGTTCAGCTGGGTTTGATTCCAGGCTGCAAGTTGGATCCAGGTATGCTCCTCTGGTCTCTCACCCTCCTTGGATCTGCAGAATATATGTGGTACGTTCTTTTCATGACAATGAGAAGTACAGGAGGGAAGGCTCATTTCAAGCCTCTGCTCATGTCATATCTGTTAATTTCACTGGTCCAAGTCAGTCACACAGCAAAGCCCAAAGTTAAGGGGCAGAGAAGTATTCCACCCTCAATGAGGCCATGGCAAGGTTTACATGTAGGTGTATAACAACAAAGTAGTGAAAAATTGGGGTCAATGATTTGGTCTACCAAATGTTCTCATCTGGGCACCCAGAATTTTAGATAGGCCATCTAATGGCACCTCTGCGTGCCTTAGCATTGTGTGTTCATATTTCTGAATCTGCTACTAGACTGAGAGGCCAGGGCTAGGCTGTTTTATCTTTTGAGTCCCCAGGACCTAACAAAGTACTTAGCATATAGGGCCAAAGCAGTCCAGTGTGAGCACATGGGGTCTTCAGAATAGAGTTGAATTGAATTGAAATGACTTGTGGAAAGCCTTATAGAATGTGCCTTTTATCCACTCATTAGACATTGTCCCTTAATACAGTATGCATAAAGCATCTACAAATTTCATTTGAATCTTCTTACATTCACAGTAAGATACAATTTTAAGTCATCTATCAACTAATCTTTCTTTTAAACACAAGATACTTGAATGGCAATATACAAGAGTAATTGTGAATGTTGACTTTCCCAGTCTGAACTCATTGTTCAGTTTGGTCCCCAGTTCTCTTTTTATTCCTGTTTGATAGGAACTATCACTCCTTAATAGTCAAAATTGTATAGTTTATTTTTTGGTTGTTGTTAAATTATTTTATTATGTCAAATTGGTTTCTAAACTATGCATCATTATCTATCCCAGAATGTACCTAGGACAATGATTACAGACAATTCATCCTCTCCTATCTATATTGGTTTGCATAATCCATGCACCCTTAAAACTTTAATGGCTACATTTTTAAAGAGCTGACCATGTACCAGATACTGAACTTCATCATATGTATTTTCTCACTGGGTGACAACGAGGTTGAGGATAGGGTATACCAGGGACCTTCCCCAGCCAGGCTGTCTGATTCCAAGCCCACACACTTAACCACTAGGCTATATTGCCTTGAGATCTTTAATCTCCGGAGTATTAGCAAGAGCATGGACCATGGGCAGGAGTCCTCAGCTCAAGTCCATCTCCCTTTCTGACTTCCTTTGTGAATACTGGAAAAAGATTAGACCTTTGTGAGCTTTAGTTTCTTATTTTGTAAGTAGGAACTCACAATTACCTTATCACGTGAGGAAGTTGTATGTGGAAATACTTTAGAAATGTAGCATCTGGCTCAAATTGTAAGGAATCTTTATTGTATTCTCTTCCAGGGTTTCCTCTAAACTCCTGTACTGACCATGCTTCCATCAGAAGTGATTTTGCTTCTTTGTTTCCTCTCCACATTTGCTGACAAGGCACATTTGGTCTCTTATCCTGAGAAATTTCATTTCCCTTGAGCCTTTCTATTTTGTTTGTTGAACAAACCACACATCACTAGCAATGTCACATTTCCAGGCTTTCTTGATATTTCTTGATTAATTTCCCCCTTGTCCTTGTGGCTTTGCTGTTTTCCCAGGCTCTCCCCTCAGAGGAGCTGCAGATTGTGTCTGATTGTGTCTGTACTTGCCAAAGGCCAAATGGGAATTTGAGAGCTTCAGTTTTTTTTAAAGTTGGTATTTTATCTAATTGGCTCCAAATACTTTATTATTTTTGAAAAGATAACAGTCTCATTAAAAAAAAATCTTTGACCTAATTAGTCAACCTTACAGTTTCTCTTTGGGGCTTTCATCCCTCTCTCCATCTCTCAATTCCTGGGTATGTAATGGTGAGACCAAAACAACACAGTCCCTGCTTCCTGTATTTCACAGTCTCACTGTATGTGTGTGTGCATGCTTGTGTGTGTGTGTTTATGATTGAGCTGGTGCTAAGTAGTTCTACTTAACTTGTGTTGGCCTAATAAAACCACAAAAGCAGACCTTACATGTTAATGGAGCATTTGTGCCGAATGCACATTACTCGAGCCAAGGTTTCCTAGTAATTTGAAAATAATTTGCAAAGCACTGGGAAAATTGAGCCATTGTTTGACCTGTGGTTGTGTAGGCATAATGTCCTCTCTCATACTCTCAGTGTCAGTTGCAGTTTAGTTTCAGCAAAACAATATTATCCATTAATTTAAATCAATGTTGTTAATTAGAATTGCACTGGTATTATAGTTCTAGTTACATTAATTTGTACATGTTTAACAGCTTCAAAATGTAGACAAGCTAAAATATAAGGAATCTGTGGTGTTATGTTTGCATGTAATGAGCAATATTTTAATTAAATACTTTTATTCGAGTCAACATCTAAGAAAAAATTTTCTTCAAAAAGGTCTGTATATTACTCAAATTTGAAAAGCACAAAAGCTTCAGCTTTTTCTCTGAACCATCACCAATAGAGACAGCAGTGAAGCACCTCTGTCATTCCTACTTTTTGCTATACAGAATTATATTGTATATGATATAGTTACCTATCATTATAAATAATAATTTATAAAAAATAATTATAAATAAAACATATATACACACATATTATTGTATATATAATATACATGCACACCCATGTGTTACAGTACAGAGTCACATACCCAAAAATATATATGTGTATGGTACTTTGGGGAATGCCTTAAGAGATTTTTCATGGGAAATTGATTATGGCTTACATACTGGATTTAGAACCCACGTATTTGATGTGTCTCAACTATTTGAATTTGTTTTGATATAAGTTATTGCTAATGGGAATGTAAAATAGTAGAACCACTTTGGAAAAGTTTCGCACTTTCTTATAAAATTAAGCATAAACTTACTGTAAGACCCAGCAGTCCTGCTCATAGGTATTTACTCACAAGAAATGGAAATGTGTCCACACAAAGACTTGTACACAAATGTTCATAGCAGCTTTATTCATAACAGCCAAAACTTGAAACAGCCTAAAGGTTCACCAACAAGAGAATAGTTAAAATATTCTGCTAGTTCATACAATGGAATACTATCTAGCAATAAAAAGGAATGACTTGATGCACAAAACAACATGAATGACTCTCAAAGCCATTTTGCTGAGTGAAAGAAGCCAGACACACACAAAAAACACATACTGTGTGATTCCATTTCTATGAGCCTCTAAAAAAGATGAATCTAAGTTGTAATGACAGAAAGCAATCAGTAGTTTCCTGGGGCTGGAGGCGGTATCAGCTGTGAAAGAGCACAAGGAAAATTTGGAAGATTATGAAAATATTCTATATCTTGACTGTGGTGATATATACATTTGCTAAAAGTCATGAACTGTACACTTAAATTTTTGCTTTATGTTGCTTATATTTCAGAAGGTTGATTATAAAAATGGAAAGCAGTTTCTAAATTGAAAATAAATGATATTGAAAGTACTCATCATCAATTCTGATGCCTTTGAAAGAAATGCTATGCTTATCCCCATGGTCCATGCACTGCTGACATTCCACTGCCTTCCCTTGTTTTGGAAGCACAGACCTGGTGCTTACCTGTCTTTTCTCAAGTGACAAAACCAGTGGCCAAGGTCAGTCTAGGACCCCTGTCACTCAGCCACAAGCCTTGTTCCTGTATTTCTCATCACCACCTTTGTAAATGGTTTCTCTGCTTTCTCAACTAATATCAAAACAGACCTTCAACTGGCTGCCCTTGGGACTAAGGTTGAAATGTTCCCCCAGTTAAATTCAGAGCTGGCACCCAAAGGGTGCTTGTATATACATGTATGTTTAAGCCTAGATTTTTCATTAGACTCATAATTAATCTTAATTAATTTCCTAGAATCACTATTCTATACTTGCTTTGTTTTGTGGGAGTCCTTGGGCCCAAGGAAACTTACTTCAGTGTTCCTTGTTGCTGGGTTTGTCTGGGAGCCCAGCTGTAATGGAAGCTGTTCTGACTATCATGCCCCTTGGAATGGGAAGATAAACTGCTCGGAGTGTCGTGCGCCATCTTTTTCCTTCATTGCTGTCTTCTTCAGCAGGGAGGACTGCTGACAGCTGAACAGCCTGCCTCATTAGAATTCACTGGGCGAGCTGATTCTCTGTTTAAGTGATGAGGGAATTCTTGCACCAAGGGGGTGGAGGAGAAGTTCATTGCATCAGAAAGCTGCTTTCTTCCTGCTTTGCTGTTGGGGGCAGGGAATGGCTGGTAGACAACCTAAAATTACCTGTATGAGAGATACCAGGAAACACCAAACCCACCAAACCGTTCTTACACCAAGAAACAGTGAAGATCACTTCCAAAGATCTGATCATTTCATTATGTCACACACACCGTATCTTCCTTTTGAAAAATGGCGACTACACTTTATTCCCTTCAGACAATAGAAAGCCTATGCCAAGCTGACATTTCTTTACTCCTAAAAGCTCCATATGCACAGGAACTTTGGTCCTTCACCGAAGGGGATGGAGGAAGGGAGAGACTGTTCTGTTAGGTCACACTGAGGCTTTAGCCTTCTGCCTGTGATAACACCATGAAAAACTCCTTTCTGCCACTGATTTGTCTGACACGGTGCAGAGCAAGACCTGGGTCTCTCCATTAGCTTCAAGCATTAGCCTTCATAACTACAAGAAATCTTCAAGACCATCAAGTCAAACCCCTTTGTTTCACGAAGGAAGAAGCCAAGAGGTGACATGAAAATTCCCCCAGTTACAGAACGGAAGACTCTGAGAGCCTTGCTGATTTTTTGATCCTAAACACCACATTCTTCGTAGGGAAGGTTGGCCCTCTCCACAGTCACACCAGGATGATTCTAGGTTATAGACTCTAAAGCAGTTGCTCCTCTTTGATCTTAGTTAGATTTGAGCCAAGTCAGTTTATGGTATGGCAAACTGAAGAGCATGAAGGAAATGTCCAAAATGATTTCTCAGTCCTGAAGGAGTTTGAGTTTTCTTCTCTCTTTTTAAAAAGACTTTCTTCTCCTTTAACTTTCTCTTTCATTTTACCCTTTTGTTTTCAAACTAAGAAAGAAACACGTTGTTGGTTGTAAAAAATTCAGACAATAAAGAAGTGCATTTTCTACCGGTTATGTATTGCTACAAAACAAACCACCCCAAAACTTAGTGGCTTAAAAAAGCAGCATGTGTTTTGCTTTCGAATCTGCAATTCAAGCAGAGACAATCTGACTCTCCACCCCAGAATGCCTGGGACCTCAGCTGGGAATGACTGGAAGGCTTAGGGGCTGGTTAGGTATTTCTCTCTCTTCCCTCTTGTAGTCTCAAATCCTCTCCATGTGGTCATTTCTGTGTGCTTTCAGCATGGTAGCCTCAGGGCAGTCAGCCTCCTTCCACGGCAACTGGCTTCCCCACAGCAAGCATCCTAAGAGACCTAGCAGAAGCTGCAAGGCTTCCCATGACTTACCCTTGGAAGTCCCAGAACATCACTTTTCCCGAATGCTGTCTGTCAAGTAAATCACAAAGGTGAACCCAGTGCGGCAAGTGGGGCACTGATGGCAGTAGTAGCAAAGAATTTTTGACCATCTTCAATCTTCCATATGGTTATACTTACAAATTCTGCATCACACACCCTAGAGGTAACTTCTGCTAACACTTTGGTGTGCATTTGAACATGTGTATTCTCTGAAAGTATAAATACCACTATTCTGCATGTGAAATCTTTGCATTGGGATCTGGGTTAGGTTTTGTTTTTGTTTTGTAGGATTGTGGTAAGGGGTGGAAGGAGGCCATGTACTGTAAGTTCCGCAGTTCTGCTATAGGCTCCTGCTTTTCCAAACCCTAAAGCCCTGCTTCAACAGTGCAGTTCTCTCGGGAGTTTTATCTATGGCTGAGCACAAAAAAATTCACGATAAGTATTCTCAGTGGTCCTTGTGGTGGTTTGAGTAACTCAGAATGTTGTAATCACATATATCATCTCATTTTATCTTCCCAGCTGCCCATGAGGTCAGTACATTGTACCTGAGTGGAATTACATTGTACCTACTATTATCAACTGATAATGCTTCTAGCCCCCATTCTTCAGATGAGTTTAGAGAAGTTAAGTAACTCACCAATGTCTCTTAACTAGTAACTGGCAAAGCTGGGCTTCAAATTCTAGTCAGCCTGATACCCAAACCCATGCCCCGAACTCCTTCCATTCATCCTAATTTTATAGAGGAAATAACTAAAGGTCAGAAAGTCATCGTCATGTTTCATTTCCCAGAGTGGATGTAACGGGCACAGAAACATGACCATCTGATTCTGATATTCTAGAGTGTTAACCTCTCATGAAGTGTGTTTTGTGTTGCCTATAGCAACAGCCTATTGCTGCTTCCACTTGCGGGAACTACTTCCACAGGCTTAGCATCTTGAGTATCTAAGAGCAGTGGGAACAGTATTGAGTGGAGAGGGCTGGAAAATTCCATTGGATTTTCTAACAAACTAATAGATAAACCTGAGAACAACTGGACCCTAAATTAGGAGTTTAGGAAATAGTTAAATTAATCAGAGGCACAAACACAATTTCAAGCCATCATGACAGGGTGGTTTTTTTGTATTAATTGTGTCTTCCCTTCCATTAGAGCTATGAGGAAGCTCTGGATGCATCATTGGGCTAAATTTGGGACAGGTCTCCTTTATTTTTGATCACCTGTTTCTTCGCTGTGTTTTGACTTTATTCAACATTCACATGCTACCAGTTTCGTCCAGATAGAAGCTGGACTGGTCAGATCCCTACTGACAAGTCGAGCCACTGCTATCAGGGGGCTTTCCAGCCCTCTGTTGGCAGCTGTGCAGTGTTCAGACCAGAGACCTTTTGCTTTGTTCTGCATGGACTTCCCCAGCTGTGTTTCTATTGCCTGAGCTCTTTCTGTCCCCATGTACTCTTTCTTAAATCCATGCAGGGCTGGAGTGCAGCCACAGTCTACAAAGTAGTGAACTCAGCTGGGGCCTGCTGCAAAATGCTTTCTACAAAAATGTCTGCTGCCTCCGGATGTCTATACATGCCCTTGGCCCATGAATGCCTGTCATTGCTAAGGTGAGGTGAATTTGGATAGCTATCTCAGGCTTCAAGAGAGAAAAGAAAAACTTTAGTCCAGAATGCTGCCTGGAAGACTTTCCTCCATTATTTGTTAATCCTTTTACCTTTAGCTTGTTCTTTTGTTACTGAATTCATTCAACAAGCATTTTTTGAGGTCTTCTTCTATGCCAGAGACTGGATGAATAGATATTGGACATGTAAGTTCAAACTGAAAATGGTCCCCAGACCCATGTTCTGGGAACTTACAGCACAGTGGTGAGGCTTCTATACTCTGGCTTTTAAGTGTTCCTTGTTCCTTTCCCTTTCTCTCTGCTAGTCTCTTCCCACTTCCTGTTATAGCAGAAGTTACCTCATGTAGGTATTGCTGTTAAATTATTAAATTCTCTCTAAATTTCCATTACTGTTCTTACAAGTTATTATTATTATTATTCATTTTGCAAGTTAGTGTTATTTCACATCAAGTTGATTTGTATTTATATTATCCTTTAATTTCATGATGATGTCTATTCTTTTATTTCTTTAATCATTTTCAGGATCTTTATTTATATTCTCCTTCAGATCCTTCTATTAATTTTAGTGATCAAGCTATATTATTTCTCTTTGTTACATCTGCCAACTATTCCTTATGGTCATTCATTTCCTTGTGTAGCTAGTCATTTAAAATTTTTTTTTTATTGTGAGTCTACCTTTAGATTTTGTTTCCCTCTGTGGGGGTCTCTCTAGTCTTCAGAGTAATTTCACACTCACTTTTGCCAAGGCTCTAGCGTCTCCTAGGCCCTGGATCAGTTTTTATGTTAATTTCTCAGCTTCAGTTTTCTGTACACACAGGTAGCATTAACTCACACTTCACATCTATAAGAAATAAAGGTTTAGGTTCTTGATTTTGTCATAGATGTCCTTTTTTATTTACCTTCTTAAGGTCCAGACAGACAGCAAATATCCTTATTGTTTCAGTGAGCTGGTGAACAGTGTCATTGTGTGCCCTTTTAATGGACAGGAAGGATTTCTGAGGCTCTAAGCTCTAGGCAGGTGCCTCAGTTTGAGCTTCCACTTTGCATGGGCTTGAGGCCACAGTTTCTGTGTGTAGGAGGGTGTTAAAGCCTCCATCACAGTCCCTGGGCTGAAGCTCTTGTGGGACTCCATGGCACCGTGGTATTTACTGATCTGACTATCATTTCCCTCTTCTCATCTGAAATTTGGGGATTTTGCTTTCTTTCAGGCCAAGCTTTGTGCTTTTATAACATTTGCATGGAAATAGTACTGATATCTAGACTTCCTATGTTTATAGCAGGAAAGTTTTCTTTTATTTAGTTCATAATATTTAAAAACTTATTTTGAGTGCCTATAATATTCCAGGCACTGTGCCTATTTACCTGTTGTCATCACTCAGAGCCTGTGTACTTTCTCCAACATGTTTCATTAGAAACAACAAATTAGAAGATGGGGTGGCCAATACTGCTGGAGACAGGTACAGTGACACTAGCAAATAGAGCTGATAGATGATAATAGCAAAGATTTGAGGAAAAAAGCTATTAAAAATAAGCACAAACAAAAAACATGATGTTCTGGAGCCAAGTAGTGTGAACAAACCAAGCTATACATCTTTATCACATGAGAGCATCATCTTATTACGTCATAATACGACAGCTGATGTTTGTAATGGTGTCCTTGTGGAGGAATCTTCCCCTAGTGGAAACTGTAGGTGCTGTTGTCACCGTATGTTTAAAGCATATTGATATTGTGTATCAGCCACCTAAGGAACTGTGAAAGCTCACACAACTAAGGTGTGGGATGGGGATTGTGTGTGGCAGTGGTGGAGAAACCTGGATGGGTTACCAGGGAGAACATAGGTGGGAGATGATCTGTTGATGATCTTTCAGTGGGCTTTGGTTGTGTTAATCATATCTGTTCTACAGAGAAACTTAGAACTAGATGTTTCCCATTACCTGGAAATTGGAATTGAATGAGAGGCCCCCAAAGCAATACTGGACTTAAAATGAGAAGAGATGGAATTGGGAATGGATGGGGATAATGCTATAAAAAGGAGCCAAAAGCAGCTTCATGGATTCTAGGGAACATGGCAGAACTTCTTTTTAAGTCTTAGGCTGCCAGCAAGCCTGGGCTGGTAGCTTAAAATAATAAACAGGAAGTCCAGCTTCACCTGAGGCCAGAAGCAGCCTTGGTAATTTGCAAGTGAACACTCAGGCAATTGAAACAAGACAGACAAAAGGGGTCAAGAAGGAAGGGAATAATTCCAGAGACCAGAGGATCATTGACATCAGGGGAACAAAGACGATACCTGCCAAGGCATTGGCAACCAGCTAGGATGGTGCCTTCCTTGGCTGGAGCAAAGACAAGAGGAGGACACTCCAGGTCCAGGCTGCTGCAGAAGACATGGGTGGTGCTATGCTGAGATTGAGTGGTGTCTGGGGAGAATGCCAAGCCTTACCCAGAGAGAAGTGAAGAAAAAGCAGCCCTGAGACGAGGCTGATTTGGCTCCAGATGAACTTTGAAAGTAGGTGAAGATTGCTTCCGGCAACTGCCTTTGCTACACCAGCTCCTGTCTCATAGGGTCCTCTCTTCCTATCCTTAGCTCAGTTCTCTCAGTCTGTCTCTGGCTGTACTAAACTCCTCCCCACCTCCACCACATCACTGAAACTGTCCTCTTAACATCACCAATGGATGCCAAATCCAGTGGAAACACCTCAGTGCTCATCTTATTTGACACTGTGCTGAGATTGGCAGTGGAACTGTAGCGAGTTGAGGAGAGAATGGGAGGTGAGGGTGTGGAGATGGTAAAGGTATTTTATGTATTTTCTTCTGAGAAAGCACAAGAGAAACTTCTACCAGCATTTGGAGAACTGGGACATGGAGATTAGGGTCTTGAATTTAGCTTGGCTTTAGGTGGGGCTGCTTCCTTCCCTAAAAGTGGTGCTGGTGGGAGGAGTGAGAAATACAGTGGTGGCTAACTCTTCCTATCTGGGGAGGACAGGACTCAGAGACCACAAAGGTGTTTACTCTGCCCTGTGGCCCCAGGTGACATTAAATAATGATTTCTATTTATGTCAATAACTTCTCATTTTTGTCTGTTACCTTATGAGGGAATAAATGGATATACATCATTGAATATTCAAGTCAGATTAAGTTATAAGTTGTTTTGGATTTCAGCTCTAAACTCTGTCACTTAACAAGGTAAGCAACCAGGTTAAACACAGGAGAGTTGGCAGTAGACTATATGAGTTGACAGATGTATTCTACTTAGACCTGTCAACTTACATATTTACATCAATCCAAAATTCTTCATAATAGCCAGAAAAACTGGAAATAGTCGAAATATCCATCAGTGAGTAAATGGATAAACAAAATGCGATAATTCATACAATGGAATTCTACTCAGCAATAAAAAGGAATGAGCTACTGATAGACATAACAGCATGGTTTCTATCACTGGATGGATTGTAAAACTGTTATGCTGAGTGATAGAAACCTTGCACAAGTGAGTACAGTGTGATTCCATTTACATGACTTTCTAGACTATATAAAACTAATCCATAGTGATAAAAAAAATCAGAACAATGGTTGCCTCTGATTGTTACGGTTAGGAAAGTGAAGGGATATGAGGGATCTTTCTGGATGATGGTCATGTTCTTTATATTGATAGGGGTTTGGGTTGTACTGTTTTATGCCTTTGTCAGAATTCAGTAGTAATTTAAGTTGTGTGTGTTTCATTGTATATAGATTTAACTTCAAGAGGAAAAAAACAAATATTGAGCTTTAGTTAATGATATGTATATGGATGTATTGGGGGAAGTGAATTGACATCTTCAACTCACTTTGAAATGTATTTAGAAAAAGATGGGCTAATAGATGGATAAAGGGATAGGTATGTAATAAAGAAATTATAGCAAAGTGTTAATTGTAGAATTGAGGTGTTGATATGGGTGTTCACTATAAAATTCCTTCAACTTTTCTCTGTTTGAAACATTTTCATATTAAAAGAAAAAAAGCAAACCAATTCAAAATGAACCTCACTCAGGGGGCACTTCATGCCTGGAATTCTGAGCCCACCCCTGGTTGAGTTGCCATCATTGCTACATGTATCTTCTGCCCCCTCTTCTCTTCTGTCATTGTTATAGTCTAGCAACCTCTTTAAGCTGGCTTTTATTCTTGGACTTGCCTGGGGGTCATCTTTACTGCCTACCCTTCTTCCATTGGAGTTACAATATAAATGTACAGTTGTTGAATGGAAAACACTGGGAAACAATATTTCCTTAGAAGCTGCCCATGGTTACTCTTGGTTGCATAAGGAGAGAGATGCAGGGACTTAGAGATTGATAAATTGGTGAACATTACTCCCACTTCCCTCCTTCCTTGCCCCCTCCTCTGAACACCGCTGAATTTGTAATGACACGATCTTTCCCTGCCCCAAATTGTATTGTAAAACCAGAAAACATACATTCTCTGGAACTGACATTTGTTTGGCCAGAGGTTCTGCTACCATTTGCCTGGAGGTTCACATCCCCCTGTGTGGGGCTGAGCTGACACCGCATAACCCATGACTTTCCCACCATTGCAATCTCTTGCATGTGGATATTACACAGAATGCCAAGTGTAGGTCAAAAGAGGCTGCCAGGAAAACATTTTTTTTTTTAAAGCTTCCTTCTCCATGCTTGTCAGCTTGCAAACAATGCTGCATTTGATATTTTTCCTGTGCCATCTCAAACCTTTTGTGCAGGAAGATGAGGCATAAATAAATGAATACATATGTAAATCTTTATTTTGAGGCAGGGAATTGTAAGTTAACTCCTGCCTGACCATGTAAAGTTGTTTCTATTGAACGATGTAGTTGAGATTAAGGACGCTAATGTATTTGATCTAATCTGCACCAAAGTCACTAGGTGAGAAAACTGTTGAACCACATCTCACTTTCTAAGGTAATCAGAAAGCATTTGTGCTGACAGTTAAGATGTGGCTTAGAGGGCCCCTCTGAGGGTCAGAGTTGGCCTTGGAAGGAAAGCCAGGTTTCAGCAAGGAGGGCCAAAAGCGTTTGCAATAAGACCAGAAAACAGACATGAAGCCCTGTTTCTGTGGCTGGGCTGATTTGTATTCATTCAGTCACCAAATGTTTATTGAGCACCTACTTTGTGCCAGGCATGGTTCTTGGGCTCTCAGGTCCTTGTGTGTGGTCTGTTACATGGCACTGTTAATTCTGTGTAGTTCAGCTCTTCTGCCAGGCTTCAACACTTCTGATTATGTTTTGTTCTATTCATCCCAGCAGTTTTTTTCACCTCTGTTGTCTCACTGGGTGAGTCATCAGGCCCTTCATGGTTGGTTAAATGCAGATGTTCTGTGACTACAACCAGAGCTTAGAAATGGCCCAAGTGGCAGACCATGAGAAGGTGGCAGGAACAGCAGCCTTGGGCTCCGCCTTCTGCCGCTTGGCAGCTGCTAACTCCCCCTTGAAAAGCCAGGCAGTACCTGATGGTGCCAATCCAAGAGATGCCAGGCTCTGGAAAGAGATGAGCTTTTGTTGCTATAACCTTGGATTTTGAATAACTACCTACCGTTAGCTAGTCAGCTGGCATCCCTGTGCACATATATCATTGGCTTACTCAGGTGGTGGGTGGTGTCTTTTATGCCTGCTAGCCTGGGTGAAATGTCTCAAGTTGACTTGTTGATAGCAGTTTGTTGGCAGAGGCTGTGAGACTGTGGCCCTGTGTTCAAGCCTGGGATCTGCTAGTGGCCACATTCCCCAGGTGAAAACCCTTTACTCATTCTTACTGTTTTGCCATCTCCTTTCTTGGCTTATCTACTCCAGACTGCCCCACAAAAGCCAGTCAACAGTGATACAAAGGGCAATCATGAGGTGGCTGTAAATTACAACTAGAGTAATGCTTGAAATTCTTCCTTGAGGACCTAGCTCCTCTTTCAGCCAACTTCACATGTTTAAAAAGTTTTATAAAAGCTGGTGCCTTTTCTTTTCCCTGAGATTGCTGAAGAGGAATCTAAGGATTCATCTGCATCTGTGTACATTTGTGTGTGTCTTCTAATGTGAACATATGTTTTGCATGAGGAATGATTTTTCAAGGCTATAAGTGTGAAAAAGAAAGGTAGTTCAGCATAAAATAATAGTTACCATTTGTATCAGTTAGCTGTGATGTGTAACAAATCAACCTGAAATTTGGTGGCTTAAATCAACAGTCATTTATTTGTTTAAGATTTTGTGGCTTCTGTTTTGAGCTGGCTCAACTGGAACTGGATGGTCTAGGATGACCTCACTCAAATGTGTGGAGTCTCAGGAGGGATGGCTGGGACAGTTGGGATTGCTGGGGCCTCTCTGTCCACATAGTCTCTCATTCTCCAGGAGGCTCTCCTGAGCTTCTTCACATGGTAATGGAAATATTCCCAGCAGTGAGAAAGAGCAAGCCTCAAGCTTCTGCTTACATTGTATTTGCCAATATCCCAGTAGCCAAAGCAAGTCAAGTGACCAAGCTTGGACTTCAGTGGGTGGGTTAAAAGACTCAGTTTTTTGATGGGAGGAGCTGCAAAGAATTTGTGGCCATTTCTTTATAATCTCTACCACACTATGGGTGATGATATGGGAATAAGCACAGGTTTTAGAGATGGAAGACTCAATCAGATCACAGTTCATCTGCTTAATAGCTAAGTGACCTTAGATAATCAGCTACCTCTTCTGAATCTGCTATCTTATCTGGACATGGAAGAAATAACCACGTCTGCCTCGCTGGATGAAATGAGATCTTTCATTTATCCATTTTTACAATAAACATGTCCTGAGCCTATGTGCCAGGCCCAGGCTATGCCAGGCATGGGATACATAATAAATGTCATGTTCTCGCCCTCAAAATACTTTCACAAATAATATTCACTGTAATGTCATCGCCATGAGGATGAGATCTTTTGAGAAGTCATTTAGCCTCTTCCTCACTTTTTTTCCTCATCCCAAATAGGAGATAATTATTAGCAATTTTTATAGGACTCTTGGAAGAATTAAATGAGAAAATTCTTGCAAAGCAAGTTAGCACTGTGCCTGATACACAGTAAATGTTTAATAAATGTTAACTTTTGGTATTGGTGTTATTACAATTGCAAGGTTACCTTCCTTCTACAAGCATAAAGCCTACCTCAAATTAAAAAGACAAAGATGGGTGCCTTCCTTCAGCCTGTATCACTCTCTCCCCACTGCCTTCCCTCAACCCACAACCTCCAGGCATGTGGAGAGGTAGAATTGAGCTGTCAAGAATGCCCCCCTCAACTGTCCCCAATCCCCAGTCCAGCAATACAGAGATCAGTGGGGAATTTCTGAGGGGCTGTCTCTCCTCCAGTCTCTTTCTCCTGGCTGGATCAACAATATAATAATCAAGGCATAAAATCCCAACAGAGGCCTGACAGGAGGTTACCCTGCCCCTTCTGGAACATACAGAGCTGCAGAGAACATATTGAGGTAGCCTCTGCCATTATGGTAGACTCATGGGAGAATTTTCTGTATATTGAATGGAAAACTGCCCCCTTCTTAACTCAGAATAAGCCTACCATTAGTCCTAGGTGCCTCAAACTGTAGCACACATTGGAATCCCCTGGAGGGCTTGTTAAAACACAGAGTGCTGGGTCCCACCCCAGAGTTTCTGATTTGGTGGTTCTGGGGTGGGACCTGAGAATTAGCATGTCTAACAAGTTCTCAGGTTTTGTGGATGCTGCCAGTCTGTGGATCACACTATGAGTAGCTTTCTATTAGTTGGTTTCAGAGCCTTTCAGATGTTTAAGGACAGTGAGTGAGTCCCGCACTTTCCTCAGTCACCTCTTCTCCAGGTTAAGCATGTTAGGCCCCTCACTTTTCCTTTTCCTGTGTCAGGCTCTGTCCTCAGTCCTGGGTATCTAAAGATGGAAAATATTTAGACCTAGCCCTCAGGGAGCTTACAGTTAAATGGAAAATAGAGAGAAAAAAATCACTACAATGTGACCAGAGTAAATGTTTCCTTCATGCCTACTATGTGTTGTGGCTGTCCTCAAAGGCTGGTGATTCAACAGTGAGCAAGGTGGCAGAGTTCTTGCCTCACAGAGTCCTCAGGTCAGTGGTGGAGACTGACCAGTAAACATGAAATTACTGTTCAATGTGGTAAGAGTGTGGAGAGAAAAGGCCAAAAAGCTCTGGAAGCAGAGAGCAAGTACGCCAAAGTCCAACAGGTGGCTGGAGTGTAGGGGAAGGCTTCTTGGGAAAGGTGATACTCAGATGAAACATAGACGACAAATAGGAATTAAGCAGGTAAGGGATGGGGTGGGTGATTCAGGCAGAGAGAGGGGGTATACAGGAACCTGGTGCAATTCAGGGGTCCTGTGAGGTGAGCGTGGGCTAGAGGAGGGATGGCAAGAAGCTGGGGTAGAGCAGGGAGAGACTGCCACTTTCCAGGTGGACATTAATAATTCCTGCCTTCACCAAGGGCATCTTGCTTCTTTCCTGAGGATGGTATTTGACATCTCAGGCCCAGACCCCACATCCAGTCCACTCTCCATTTGGAAGACAGAGGGCAGTTTTGCCCTGCCTGTTATCTGGACATCTGGGGGGAGAGCTGGCCCAGGATTAAGTGTTGTCAAGAGCCACAGCAGGACATGTCTGGCCTGGGGATCTCATCCCTGTGTCAGGGCCAAGTGCACTGTAGTGAGTCATGTGTGCACTACAGTGTGTAAGGGGGGGGGTAGTGAGGCAGTTTGGAAGAGCTTAAGGGGAATTCTATGGACAAAATCTATAGAGAAGTAGAAAAGACAAAGGTAATGCACAGTTCAAGGCATCCCATGATGCTGTAGTCTAAGTTAAGGATTGGAGAACCTGAGCTCCATCTTCAACGCAGATTTATTGTGTGACCTTGGACAAGTTGCTTGAATTCTCCGTATCTCAGAATCCTCAGCTATGAAAAGAAATAATAAACCCCAGTTCACAGGGTGGATAGGAGACTTAAATGAGGTGAAGCTGTGAAGCTCGTGGTACAGAGCCGGCACTCAGGAAACCTATGTTTCTGTGCTGTGCGTGTCCTCCCGTGGAATCCAAAGAGAAATGGGCCCCCGTCAGGCTCGGAGGCCCAGCTCCAAGAATTGAAATTCCAAAGCTGAAGGAGCATTGATGGTAGGAACACTTTTCCTGCTTTAAACTTCTGCCAAGCTGAGTGTAGGAATGTTCAGTTGTTCTGTGAGCTGACTGTGTGCCTTGGCTCAAAGAGGCATGTGGGCACTGGAAGTGCTGGTGATCTTTGATGATCTTTGATGGAGAAAGTGACCTTGTTTTCAGAGCAAAGAGCAAAGCTAAGATTCACTAATAGGAAGACAGAGCCCTGAGCCTTGTACTCAGCAAGAATGTGAAAGGATTTCTATTGTCGTCTTCAGTCGACTGTACCTTAAAGGGCAGTGTGGTACACAATGCATCGTAAAAAGAGGATAATGATTTGCACCTCATTTTAAAGTTTGAAATTACTTTCATTGACATCATTTGCTCAGTTATTCAACAAACATTTATTCAGTGCCTAGATTGGTGTCAGACCCTCATCATCTTGGGTATTCACCAATAGTCCTTTTAAATTGACTCCTTTTGGGGATTCTCCTTGCCCTCTGTTGATGTGAATAATCAGGGGTGACCCTAATTTCCTTTCCACTTCAGCCAGGCCTGGGGAAACTTCCATTTACATTCCTTCCCCTTTGGTGATGCCTGGGTGGTTAGCTTGCTGTGGTTAGTCAATTCTGTTGGTTAATGAACTGAGCAAAGAGGTTAAGGTCACAGTTTTCGCCCCCGGGGGCTGATTTACCTCTCCACTTATGTACACCATCATTTCTCTTCTACCCCCAATGTATATGCTTCCTCCCACCTCAAGGACTTTGTACAATTTTTTCACTCTACCAAGAGCCATCTCACTCCAGACCCTGGTTATTGAGAGTCGATGTCATTTCCTCAGCAAAGCCTTACTTGCCTTCCAGCCCTGGTCACTTGCCTCAGTTTACATTCCCATAGTGCCCCATACATCCCCAATGTGGCATTTATTAGTATATATAATTATACATTTTTTATAATGATTAATGTCTGTCTCCTTGTGTCAGTTAGGGTAGTGTTCAACTGCAAGTAATAGGAAACTTGACTGATTGTAGTTTAAACACATGAGGGCTTATTTCTTTCCCATAACAAGACAGGCCATCCAGCACAGGTCTAGTGGCTCAATCATGCCACGTGGGGCTCAAACTCCTTTTCTCTTCTTTCTCTGCTGTCTGTAGCAAGTATGTTCAGTATTCATGTTTACAAGATGACTGCCACTACCCAGGCATAGCATCTGTATTCCAGCCAGAGAGAAAGGAGAATAGGAAGAATGAGCATCAGTTGACTACTGTTTATGTCTCATGGCCTGAACTGGGTCACATGGCAACTTCTAGCTGTAAAGGAGTCTAAAAAGTTAAGTTGTTGTTGTTGCTGTTTAGCTTTTAAAACGTATAGAATAGAGTCAAACCAGAGAGAAAGAGTAAGCCAATTAAAGTGGACCAACCACTAGTGCTTTCCATACTCCCTTATTGAACTTCAATAAGAGAGCAGAGACCATGTTTCTTTTGTTCGCCATTGTAGTAGCTCCACCTTGTACAGTATCTGTCCCATTGTAGGTATGTGATAAGCATTTTGTTAAATGTCAGAAAATGAATTTTTGCAGACAGCATCTCTCACTTTAGGTCTTAAGAGGGACCAGGAGAGGATAATGGATCAATGCCATCTTACCGCTGTGGGTAAGAAGAATTTAAAATAGACACCATCAGGGGTCCCACTACCCTTTACATTGCCTTTTCATGAATTAGGAAAAGGCACCCACCCCTTCCTCAAGACACGTTACTGCCATCTACTGGAAAATTATCTTAATAGTATGATAAATCTACCACTCTTATGATGTGAATGGTACCCCCATAGATGCAGTGAGGTCATTCACCAATCTGCACAGCCACGTGTGGCCACCTTGCAGGAAACACAAGCACACATCACCAGTAGGGTGGATGTGGCCAGTGAAGAAGCCATCACACCTGCCTCCTGAAGCGGAAGAGGCAGGTACTTCCTGTGGAGCAAGCCTGAAGATTTTACTCTCTTGCAAAGACTTACGTAAAGACTTATTTCAAGGTACCAGGGGTATGGTGAGAAGATAACCAGAAAGTGTGTTTGAGTTCTGCTCTTCACTTTCTGCCTCTATAATACTGTGAGAATCACTTAATCCTTCTAAATTTCTGTTTCCTCATGTCTAAATTAGAGACAAGAACTCCTGCTTCAAGAGATGTGTTTGAGACTCCAATGAGATAGTGTACATAAAAGGGTTTTGGAATCTGCTCAGCATTAGAAAAATGTCAGCAATTGTTAGCATGGAGAGCTGATAGGAAATAACTGAATGAGTGTTCCAGTCTTATCTCTACCACTGTCCAGCCACATGACGTTGGGCATGTTTCTTAATTTCTCTGGGACTCAGTCTTCTCATCTGTAAAATAGGTCTGATGGTATTCGAACCTACTGCCCAGGAAAGTTGTGAGGATTAAAACTAGTAATGCGTTCAATAAATGTTAACTACTCACTTTAAGGCAATTGTGCCTTGCATTATACTCTGCATTTTGCATTGTTAAATGTCACCTTTGACTTTTGAGGGGAAAAAAAGCAGAAAATGAAATGAAACAAAAGGGTTCTTAGGCCTTTTTGAAAAGAGAGCTGAGACTGTGGGAAAAGAGTGATTCAGTATATTTCTGTGACTCTGGGTCTGTTGTGATGTCTCTGCTGTGTAAAAAGGAAACCTCCTTTTCATAGACCTTATCATCCCCCTTTCCACCCCATCCCACCTCCAAAACACTCTTGGCCAAATCTGGATGCTGGTCCTAAGAGATTGTAACTAAAATTTCTCGCTAAGTGGTCAGTGAGATTGATTTTGTGGAAATTTCATGATTTACAAAGCAAAAAGGAACCAAAGGTAGGACAAGGCCAGGCAGGCAGGCAGGGTAGGTCAGGTCAGCCAAGCAGAATCTTGGTTCTTACATGCTCTGGTTCTCCCCTCCACACCCTTCCCCACAGCCCCTCTGGGATGAAGCCCTGTGACTGCTGAGAAAATCTGTCAGATACTGGAGCAGAGAAACAGAAGGGCAGAGGGTTTTGAAATAGAGAGCAAGCAACAAACTTGTTCTTTCAACTGCTGTCTAACAGCCGGCTTTCTCATGCACAGTCTCCCTGAGCCTGATGGTCTCACTGTCTGGTAACAATATTTTATCCTGTCCTCTTTTCCATTTGTCTCCTCTTCACCACTGCCAAGGTCCCCCCCCCCCCCCAATCTCTTCAGGGTATGGCGTTATGGGGAAACAAGATGTTTTCCCTTCATTTCTCACATCACATTTCACTGAAGTAAATAGTACTTCATTTTCCTTCCTTCTGCCCCACAGAAGGAAGCCTGTGCTGAGCATCCGAGTTCCTGGGCTCAGTTGCTATGTGGCCTGAAGCTGACATCTTTTGTGCGTGC
The DNA here is from genome assembly GCF_009834535.1 of Camelus ferus. NCBI lineage: Eukaryota > Metazoa > Chordata > Mammalia > Artiodactyla > Camelidae > Camelus > Camelus ferus. The sequence goes on from NC_045732.1 coordinate 37,497,890, forward strand.
CATGGTTTATAGTAGAGTGGTTAAAAATCAGTTCCCATTCTGGTGACTAAATTTTATTGACTTTTCCAAGGCCTGTGGTGGGACTGACATGTCCCCCATTTAATTACTTCCTCCTTTTTGACAGCAGATTGAGTTAACCAGAGGACACACAGGTGGCTCTGGGACCAGGAAATTTGGAGTCGCCATGGCGAGGCCGCTGAGAGGGGGCTGGGGTGAACACAGGCTGGGGATGGAACAACCTGCTGGCAGTTGTGAGCTGTAGTTTTACGGCTGCACTGGGGGCAATAACCAAACAGTGGGGCTTTTGGACTAATTTGAAGAATGCTTTGCATAAATCCCAGCTGCTAGCCATATGTCCAACCCTTGTAGAGGGGAGGGTGTATTTCCCTGAGCCCTTGTTTCCTTCTCTGGAAGTCAAGACTAACCAAGCCTCTAAGTGCCCAGCCCCGGTCTTTAGGGGAGGATGGTTGGCCACAAAAGCTTACCTGATTTAATCACAACCTAAATTTATATTATGCTTTGCCAGATTTTCCCTTCCCATAACGTTGTGTCATTTTGTCCTAATTTATGCCACAATGTAAGCCAGGTAGGAATCCCCCATTTACAGATGAGAACACTGAGGCCCAGAGAGCCTGTGACCAATAATAAAGACAAACATGTTGGTGCTTACTAGGTGTCTGGCACGCTTCTAAACCCTGGAGAAATTTCATTCATTTCATGCTTGTGTCAGTCCTCCAAGGCAAGTACTATTCTTATCCCTGGTTCATTGATGAAGGAACTGAGCCCAGAGTGGTTACTCAACTTTCCCACAGCCACACAGCTAGTAAGTAGTGTAACTGGAATTTAAACCAAGGCAGTGTGGCGCCAGAGTCTGTATTTCTAAGCACTATGCATGCTGCCAGCCAGCTTGGCAGTGACAGCTGGAATTCACATGCAGGTATTCACATACCAAGTCTAGGTTGTTCCCTGTGCTACTCCCCTCCTCTGAAACTTACTCCTTAAAGATCCTTAGTTTCTGTAAGCATTAGGTGCAGCAATTTAGATTTGGACTCTTCATCTGGTATCACAAATCTTTCATTTAAATTTGATTAGTCCCTCCCTACCTACTTACCATGAAGTCAGAGGCATACCAACTCCAAAGGAGCTGTAATGCATTAGGAAATTACTCCCAAACCAAGGCTTTGGAAAAATACAGGTATCTAGGTGTCGAGAGTTGTACAGCTTGGCAGCCTAATGCCTGGAACAGGTATTTTCTTGCCTCCTTCCTTGGGAAGAATGGGTGTGGTTCTCACAGGACTGGCTGACTTTGTGAGCAGGTGCACTCCCAACTTTCACACACCCAGAGAGTCAGCCTCTCCATTTGGGAAAAGGTCACTCCAGCCCACATTTCCCTGACAAATATGGGTTTCTTAGCTAAAGTGTCTCCACCAGCCTGTGGTTAATGTGAACCAACCAGGTGCAAGGCAGGGGGCTGAGAGTTTAATGCGATAGTATCTTCAGCTGCCCAGGCCAACTTTCTCACAGGAACAAACCAGTAAGAGCTTTGCTCTGCATTCACTGGTGCCCCAAAGAAAGCCTCTGGATGTGTCCAGATTTTATCATTTCATAGCCAAAACCAAATGTACACCAAACCCAAATTAGATTTGGGATCATGGCCAAAAAGCAGGAGTATGACTCCCATTTTCAGTTCTGAATAGCAATTTTCTTTCCTCATTTGCAAACCAACTCTGTAGCCAGGCAATGGGTAACATGAAACAAGTAACACAACTTTGGCTGAGAAACCATAAATGCTGACTATTAGAAAGAGAAGAACAAAATCGTTTGGGTTGTAGTTATCATTAGTCATAATTATTTAACTTTTTGGCAATGGTCTATTCTCTAGGTTGGATTCTCCCAGAAGCCGACTCTGTGACAAGGATTTGGGTGCATATAGTTTCTTTGGGAGGTGATTCCAGGAAGTATCATTAAGGAGTGGAGAAGAGAAGGAAACCAACTCAGAGTGTTAAAACAGGTTGCCACTGTAGGCAGCAGCCCTCTGGGGATCTCAAAGAGATGGTATGGAACATGCCTCCAAGTCCCATCTGAGAGGCAGGGAAGCTGGGGTATTTATCTACCATCTCCTGTTGGTAACTGGCTTAGGGCTGCCCCTGTGTGAGTTACCTCCCCAGCATTCTGGCTTCTCCCACTTATGGGCTGAGATCTCATTTGCGTATAGTAAGAAGGCATCGGGCTACATGGGGACAGTGAGTGCCAAGGGGATATGAGCAGGACACTGACATCATCTGCTACTTTCTGCTTTAGAGTTGAGCCAGTTTATGGAGGAAGAGGGTCTGAGGGAAGACAAGGTATTATAATTAAGATTCTTTTGGTTGCAAGTGGCAAAATCCCAGCTCAACCTAGCCTGAGAACAACAATAACAAAAAGGTAATATTAGCTCCAGGTGCACAGGCAATGCTCTCAGGGCTCTGTCTTCTGTCCATCTCTTGCTTCTGCTCTCTTCTGTGTTGGCCTTATTGTCTGGCTGGCTGAGAAGAGACTGGAAAAGATGGCACCTCTAGGCTTACATGATCCTTATTCCTCCTGATCTCAGAGGAGAACATTTTTCCTAATAGTTCTGGTTAAAATCTTGAAGAAGACTTTGGTTGGCCTGTTGTGGGTCACGTGCTCATCCCTGTACCAGATGATATGACCAAGGGGATGGAGCCTACTCTGATTGACCAGACTTAAGTCATGTTTTGGAGAGGATGGTGTCATCCTACCCAAGCATCATAGACCAAGCAGAATTTGGGGGACCTGTGGGAGGGGTGGTTCTAGAAGTGTGCTGATAAGTCAGCTTTAAAAGAAACAAACAAAAACCAAAGGCCCTGATTTGTAGCTGATTTTCATGGTATAGATATTCCCACAATGACTGATTTCAGGCAGGCGACATGATGTCACTAAACGTGGGATTGGGAAGAGATGCATCCAGTCGGTCCTCATGAGACAATATGAGCTGGCTCCAGCACACCACTGAGTGATTCCCATACAGAGGCATCCTGGGCAGACAGTGTGGCCACCTTGGCTGTAAAAGACAAGGCCAAGGTCTATCTTGTGGAGCCTTGATCACCATGAAAAGCCCAATTAAGAACTGACAGGATGGCTTGCTTTGTTTGGCATTTATGGTGCTTCGGATGGACTGATAGATTAAAACAAGCATTCTTTGCCTGCACTCTTCATCTTGCAAGCACTTCCAGGAAACACTTAACTGACGATTTGATGATCTAAAAATAATGTTCTGCAACATGTATTCTACTACCGTGGAAGCTCCAGGAGGCAGGGATCTTTGCCTGGTTAGTTCAGTGCTCTACCCGCAGGATCTAGAAGAGAGCTCGGGAAAAGACATAGGTGCTCAACAGTTGTCATTCCACGAAGGTAGGATGCATTCCCCAACACCACACGTCCCCACATAGTGAGTCACCAGCCCCTTGCTTGTGATGTCCAAGGCATGAAGACCTCATTGCTGCCACCACAAGCCCTCCAGACTTTCTCATCCTAATCCTGGGAGGGCCCCCAGTTGGTGACTGATGCCCTCAATCCACACGCCACACTGCTTCTTGGTGTAAGGAAAGTGCACCTTTGGCCCATATTGTCACTTTGTTCTCCTTGCTCCCTGATTTCACTAACTTGGTGGTGGTGTTTAATGCCAGGAGGGGCAGCTCTCCCTTCCTGCCTTGGGGCTCAGCCCTTCCCAGGCAGACTGACCAGGACCATGATGGCGCCTCCTCATTAAGTCATGGGAGCTGCTGGGGCTTGTCTGATTAGAGTCTCCTTACATGTTGGTACAGAGAACTTTCTGCCTTTGCAGTTCTTTTGTTTCAAAAGAAAAAGCATAGCTAGGAAGCTGCAAGGTTGGAAAGCTGTTAACCACACACACACACACAGTCTCACACCAAGCCAGATTTGCTGATAACAGGAGAATGGGAAGGCTGAAGCTGAGGGAGTGTTTCAAGGTCACAGGCAAGGAGGGGCCTGCGGTGGTGGTGATGAAAAAGATGAATAGACAACAGTTGAATGCATTATTTAGTGTGTTCCACATCGCAAAGCCAAGAATGGTTCCTTCGCACCAGAAGATTTGATGTATCAGGCTGGCTGTCTCCTCAGAGGACACCCCCCAGTCTCCTCTTGAGTTCATGGAGACATGGTTGTCTAGGTGACAACCGTCAGGCAAGAAGCTGCAAACTGAAGAATAAAATCGCCTTAGCTAATAGACCGGCGTGCTATTATGTACCTGAAGGTTTAACTGCTATATTACCCTGAAAGAGTCATTTGGAGGGGAGGAAGGAGCTCACTTTTCCCTGGGCTACATCAGTGAATTCAATTTCTATTGAAGAGAGACTAGCATTTTAAAAACCACGGTGTGTGGAGCTTTAAGTCCTTTTCTTCTTTCGGTGAGAAATGATTTAATAATGAACTTACAACTGCAGGGCCTCCAGTCAGCCCCCTGGAGCCTTCGAAGAGGGAAGAGGTGGTGTGGTAGGGGCTGGTGGCTGGCAGGCTCCATCATGTTCTATCTCTTCTCAGGCCCAGGCTCTGTGACTGAGGTTATCCCAGAGCAACTTGGTTCAGATGTGGGTAGTCTGAGCGATAATTTTCTTCCCTCCTAAGATTGCTGGGTGCCTCTAATTAATGGTTGTGAATTCCTTAGATGGGGTTGTTATCAGATGAAAAGGGGCTAAATTGTACCGGTCACAATAGTTAACCTCTTCCAGAGGGAAGAGTGTGTGCATGCATGTGTGTGCGTGCCTTGGTTCTTTCTGCAAATGAGGCAGAAAAGCTTGAGAATCATCGAAATTCTTTGGCATCAAGACACCAGCAAATCAAAGACTATATTCACGAAGACTCTTTCACCAAGCAAAGAGTGGTCACCATTTACTAGGCTCCTTCTCTGTGCCTGTCAGGGTACTAAGTGCTTTACCAGCTTGATCACGTAACCCTCAGCATTCTTGACTTTTATTATCCTCTGTCTACAGACGGAGAAACCAAGGCTTAGTGAGTTTAGGAGACTTGTCCAAGGCCCCACCCATGCCAGCAAAATGTGAGGGCTTTTTACTTTCAGAAGATCCCACCTAAGGCCGAGCAGGGGAATTTGGGATTCCTTCATTAAAAGGAAAGAAGATGCTCTCATACAAGGACCTGGACAACTTGGCCAGGGCTATCCCACCCTCCACACATCTGGGCAACCTCTTGCCTTAACTTCTGCCACCATTCTGGCTCTGCCCTGTGTTTTCTTTGGCCCGTATTTGGACTACACACAATATCTCTGTCCATTCCCCTGTGGCTCAAGTATCTGGCTTTCAATTTGCCTGCATCGCCTCACAGGCAGCCCTGCTAAGATACATATATGTTGGTTGCTGTCTACTATGTGCTGGGTGGTGCTGGGTAGCTGAAGGAGCAAAGATGAATCGCATCAAGGCATTGCCTTGAGGAAGTTCACAGGATGGAGAGAAAATGAGATGTGAAACTACACAATCAATACAGCATGATCATCATCATCATTATAGTAATGATGAAAGAATAATATTAATAACAAAACATCTGTTTTTAGAGTACTTCCTATGTGGCAGGCCTTGTGCTGAGCACTGCAAACAAGCCTATGATGTAGGTACTATTATTATTTTCACTCTAAAGTTTAGAAAATTAGGGCATAGAGAGATTAGATCATTTGTCCAAGGTCATACTTGCAGTAAATGGCAGAGCAGGAATTTAAACTAAGACACTCTGTCTCCAAAGCTGATTCTGTTAACCACTATGCTGTATTGCATATATATAGACCAGTGCAGAAGCATGTATATATTACAAAGGAAGCCCAGGTGAAGGACATAAATTCCTTCCTAAGTAGAGTGGTTCACTGGAAGAGAAAGAGAAAAGGTATAAATAAGAGGGAGAAAGGCTGTGTGTCCAGAACATTAAAGGCACAGACCAGTACTGGGCTCCTGTTTTTGACCTTATGGCCTGTATCTAAGGTTGCATAAAAAAATCACTCCAAAGATTAGTGGCTTAAAATAACAATAATCGTTCATCATTGTTCATGGTTTCTGTGGGTCAGGGATTCAAGAGTGGCTCATTTGCATGGTTTCTGACTTAAAATCTCTCATGAGGTTGTACTTTTATATCAGCTGGACTGCAGCCATTCAATACAGCTGACTCACGTGGCTGGTAAATTGGTGCTGTAACCAAAGTTCTTCTCAATATGGGTGACTCCACAGGGCTGCTTGAGTGTCCTCATGACATGGCAGCTCCTTTCCCCAGAGCAAGGGCTCCAACAGACCAAGGTAGAAGCTATAATGCCTTTATGACTTATATGTAAATCACACAACATCACATCTGCTGTATTCTATTGCCCATAAACACCAGCTCAGATTCAGTGTGGGAGGGGACTACATAAGGACACAAGATCATTAAGAACTATTTTGTAGTCTGTCAGCCTGAGTTTAAAATTCCCATATACTGAATGCAAAAATCTATACAGTACCCCCATCCCCTACTTGCCTTATGGTTTGCTGTTCCAAGCTATAGAACTTTAGGATCAAGGGGCTAAGTATTTATGAGAGATGGTATGTTTGATATCTTAGAAGCCCTATTGTCCTAGACAAAATGGTGGCTTTGATAAAGAAGAAAGAAGTGTATACAGGGTGGATAGGGAAGCTGGGAAGAGGGGCTAGAACTGGAGACACCTGTAAGTCTCTTGGTAATTAAGCCAAACTACCAAGAACCCTGGAGATCTACTATCATTTAGATCACTGACCAAGCCCATGTTCTGATCCATGAATCCTATGGGTACCAAATCTATTCAACCAGATTCTTTTGCTTCTGGATTGGATGTCTGCTTGTTGACTACACAAAGAAGGCAGTCACAAGCAATGTTTCTTGTAGAAGAACTTGGATCCTACTTTTCTTCCTTCTACTTCAGTGCTTTGCACATACCTGAGGTATATATATCTGGAAGTATCAAAGCCATTGATGAATAAATGGCTATTTAATAGTAAGTTAAAAATATTTTTTTTTGAAAATGAACATGGATTTAATAGACTCAATACTCTGTGGCATCCTGCTATGTACTGGGCTAGATAGCATGCTGGATATTGGGGTAAGGAAAGGAAGGTGGTACTGCCCTTATGGTGGTTGTGAAAGACATATATGAATCAAATAACAGTACAGATAAATGTCTCATTATGAACTGAGATAAGCACTATAAAGGAAAGGATATGACATTGGGAGATTAAAAATTGGAAACACTGATAAAGTGGTGCTTGAGCTGATATCTGAAAGATAAATAGGTTAAAGAAAATGGGAGGAAGAACATTCCAAGTAGTGGGAATAGTATGTGCTGACTGGGTCTGTGGAACTGAAAGGACCCTAGTGTGGCTGAAGCAGAGGGAGTGAAGAGGGGTATGATGTAAGATGAAGGTGGAGAGGTGATCAGGGACCAGATCATGCAGGACCTTACTTATATAGCCATGTTAAGGATGTTGGTTGTAATCCTAAACAATGGGCAGCCATTGAAAGGTTTTAAAGCAATATAGTGACATGATCAGATTTGTGCTTTGAAAATATCACTGTCTGCCATATGGAGTCTGGATTAGAGAAGAAAAGACTGGAGGCAGGAAGACCAATTAGGAGAGAGACTATGTCTAGAAGAGAGATGTTAGTGATTTAGTCCAGGATGCTGGTAACGGAGACAGTAAGGAGAGAGTGAAATTGAAATATATTTAGTATGTAGAACTGAAAAGTCATTGGGTCGTGGAAGGCAAAAACAAGCATCAAATCTCAAGGGCCATGTGAGCGTATGAGGAGAAGATGGGAATTCAGAATGGAGGCTCTAAGAAGTAAGAGGAAGAAGGTGATATATGAAAGACAGGTTGGGTAGAGCAAGTTGGGACTTAATCTGCAGAAGGAGGGCTGTGTAGTGCCTGGAGTGTTTGAGCAATGAACTTTGTTGCTAAGTGGAATTGGCCATTCCTATATAGGGTTCTGGTGTGTAAGTATCTGTGGAGCTGTCAGCAATAAATCTGTAATGATCAATATTTAATTGATACTCTATCAAACAGCAGCCATGTCATGTCACCAAGTGCTCCCTGGAAGCCTTCACTGAATAGAGCAATTCTTCTGGTTGTTATTTATTTGTTTGTTTGTTTTTTAAATGGAGGTACTGCAGATTGAACCCAGGACCTTGTGCATGCTAAGCACACGCTCTACCACTGAGCCATACCCTCTCCCCTTGTTTTTTATTGTATAGTTTGAAAAATAGGACACATGGTATCAAAGATGGGTTTTCAGGTGGGGGTGTTAAGAGAGACCAGTCCTCAAGAGTGACTTTAGACTGCACATCTGAAATTATGACTGAATTTAATTTTAAAATATAGGCAATTTATATATGCAGACCCAAGACTAGTGGAACAGATTAAAAACCCTAGAGATGGGGCCAAATACATATAGGAGTTTAGTTATAAAGGTGGCATCTCCAACTAGCATGGGAAATCTGGGACTGATTAATAAATGGTATTAGGACAACTGGTTAACCATCTAGATAAAATAAAACAAATCCAGTCCTCGTATCATGTAACAGGAAAAATTCCAAATTTTATCCAAGATCCAAATGCAAAGAGATGAAATCTTGATTATTAGAGGAAAACATGGGGAAATTCTTGTATAATCTTGGCATAAGCAAGGCCTTTCTAAGTGTGACTTGGAATCTGGAATCCATAAAAAAAAAGGGTGATAAACTTAGTTACATGAAAATCAAACTAAACTTTCTACATGTCAAAAAGTACAATAAACAAAGTTAAATAAATAAGTAAATAAATAAATAGGAAAACTAGAAGAAAAATTGCCAGCCAAATCACAAAATACCTGAAAAAAAATTAGTAAGAACAACGACCTAATAAGAAAATGGACAAAGGATACAGATAGGAGATATAAATGTCACTAAAAGTTATGAAAAGATGCTCAACTGCACTCAGAGTATGAGAAATAAAAAACTCTACAAAGATACCATTTCTTTTAACCTATCAAATTTATGAAAAATAACAACAACCTACCAATCTGTTGGCCAAGCTGTGGGGGACAGGCACGCTCATACCTTAATTGTGGGAGGGTAAATTTGGTGTGGCCCCCTGTGGCAGACAATTTGGCAATATCCATCAAAATTACAAATTCCTATTCTCTTTTGCCCAGCTATTCAATTTTAGTACTCTATCCTATAGGAATAATTGCTCTCTTGTGAAATGATGTACCTGTAAGGCTATTCATTGCAGCATTATTTGAAATAGTACGAGATTAGACACAACCCAAATGTCCAACAATAGAGAACTGGTTAAATAAAGTATATCACATCTACCTAATAGAATACTATGCAGCCATAAAAATGAATGAGGGCCATCTCTCTATACTGACACAATCAGGTCAGATTGTATCTAAAATTTAAAAATCAGATTTTTAAACTGAAAAAGGCAATGAGGAGACCATTATGTACTCTTTGCTATGTTTCAGGCATAGAACTGACATCTGTACTCATATTTGCTTGTATCTGCATAAATGAATTAGGAAACACACACAAGGAGACCACCATATTTCATTGATTCTAAGATACACATTTTTTCTCATTTTGACATCTATGAAATAGGAATGTATCTTCCATTATATGGAATTTTAGAATTATAATTAACCATGTTATTTTCTTTCTTAATGGTATGATGATGCATCTTAAAATTGATGAGGTCTTAGAGTTGATGGAGTGCAGTAATAACAATGGTTGCCTATGGGGAGGGGAGACTGGGGAAAAGGATAAGGAGAAGTCTTTTCATTTATATTTTTTTCAAATGGTTTTTGTTTGAGCCATGTGAATTTATTGCCTACTCAAAAGTTGAATAAATAATACTAATAAAAACTATATACATATATATGTACATATGTACAGTAGTTTCTGGGGTTTATGTCCTTCTGTAGTGATAGTCTAAGTAACAGTGACCCAGTTCTAAGATATTAAAATGGGATACAAACCAACCCACCCACACTTGGAACGTGCTGATTGATAAGAAGACAACAGCTGTGCCCTGTGCTGACCTGGGTCCACCTGGAAAGCTGTTGGCTCCTCAGCATCACATCTGATCTTGCCAGTAGGCAGGACATATTATTTTTCTAGATGCGACTAATACACCTTTAGTTTTGGAACCAGGAAGACATTGGCTCATCATAAAGCTTTATGAGAGGTGGAGGCACGCTGTTAAGGCTTCTATTATGACCTAGTAGATATTTTCAGAGCTCTCAGACAAAAATCAATGCTTGAGCGAACACACAACCAGGATCTTGCTTTTATTTTTTTTCTCTCTTGGAAAGACTAAAGAATCTCTGAATTAGATAGGTTTTTCTTTCAGGCATTTATTTTAGTGATGAGAGCAATTGCTTCTCTTCTTCTCCTCCCCACTTCCACAAATCTTTATCAGCCTCTCCTGGGTTAAATGTTTCTAGGCAAGACGTTGACAAGAAGCAGGGTGACAGATGCCACAGGAAGGGCCAGATGTATAGTATCTTCAGTTGTGTTCCAAACTAATCTTTTTAATGAAAAATAGAACTGGGGGAAATCCCAGAGGGGTTTTCTTTTTGTTAGAGGAAAGATTCATAATGTTATGGAATGCCTCATTTAGGTTCGAGAGACCTGGATCTTGGTTCCAGGTTCTTCAGCAAACAGATGGATGCTTTCTGCATACTCTTTTAGTGGCTCTTTCCCTCAGTTTTCTTATCTGAAAAATGGATGTGATAGTACTTATTCTGCTTTCCTTAAAGGGCTGTAGTGAGAATAAATAAGATACTGCTTGGGAAGACACTTAAATGCACATCTATCAAAGTGCTCCTGATAAGTAAAGTTTGATTTTTGCCATCATTGGTAGGTGAATCAGAATGTGTGCTGAGAGGCCATTTGACAGACACTCATCATGTCTCTGCCAGAGACTCGTCTTTCCCAACTTCTCTATGTGACAGTTAGGAGACATCCCTGAACAAATGATGCTTGGGAGCAGGAAGGGGCTAGGCTTGTCACCACCTGATGAAATAACAACAATAATGACTAAATAGTCCTTCCCAAAGTACTTTCACCCCTTTTATGTCACATCATCCTCCAACAGTCCTGTGAAGTGAGTATTAGCATTATTATTCCCCCATTACAAATGAAGAGCCTGAAGTTGTAAGTGGAGCTGGAATTTGGAGCCAGCTCCAAACTTTGTAATTTTTCCACAGTACCTCCCTCTCCTCTCTGCTATGAACTGATCTTAGCAAGATGTCACAGAAACCACAGAAAGCTGGGGCCTGGGCTGTTCTGGAGACCAGAGATGGAAATAGGGAAGGGAAATGGAAACTTTTTCTACTTCCAACACAAGCTATTAGCACACATGTGCTAGGACATATGGTGACCATCTGGAACTGGAATCACTTAGGTCATTGCTGAAATTCAGTCTAACAACAATGCACTTAGATTGGATAGCACTGTAATGCCCTAGTCCCCTAAAATTTTGACTTTGGGGAGAATGCCCTTGGCAAATGGTGATCGAGAATAGCAGCAATCTGTTGACACACAAAATAAAATGTCAGCCAGTGTATGGGGCCTTGATATTAGTTTAGTTGACCTTAAAATGTCCTAATCTAACCATAGGTGTCACTGTTAATGATCTAGCCATGCAAGATAATACCAACAAAAGGGACACCCACAAAGGAATCCAACTTAGTTCCATAAATCAGGCGCCCCTATTGAGGAGCCAAATAACTAGTTCCAGCTGGTGGTGGGTAATGCTAGACCATGGATAGATAAACTACAGCCCTCAGACCAAATCTTGCCCCAGACCTGTTTTTGTAGATACATTTTTACTAGAATACAGCCACACTTATTTCTTAAGTATTGTTGTCTCTGTGCTATAATGGCAGAGTTGTGTGGTTGATGGATCGACAGACACTGTATGGCTTGCAAAGTCAAAAATGTTTACTCTGTAGCCCTTCACAGAAGAGGTTTGCCAATCTCTGTTCCAGACAACAAATGTGCAGGTGAGTTCAGACTTACGGGTGCCATCAAAAGCCTTGGCCATGTCCCCATCTGATGAAACACAGGAAGAGAAGGATAATAGCAATCCCTGGCTAACCATGCCCAGAGAGATACTCCAAGGGGCCTGGCTCCAAGAGAAAGGGGACAGTGGTCCTGTGGATTCAAATATCAGGGAGCCCTGAACCACATGTACATAGTTTATTTTAGTAGGGGTCTGAAGAGCCTCAGAAACCTGGCTGGTCACTCTATTGGCTGCCCGCTCTACCAGCTTCTGTGGTGTTTGAATTCAGCTAGAACAGAGTGAGCCCTTGTTAGAAGGCTATTGTGAGTGATGTCCCTGGGATGTTGGAGGTCTCTCTTAGACAGTTAAGTGACTTGATAGGCATTCTTCAAGGGATACTAGAGAAAGCAGTGACAGTGGCTAATCAGGTTCTAACAGCCCTGGAGGAGCCTCTTGAACCAGGAACTCAAACTAGGAGATCTTGAAGGAACCTCAGAGATCATCTCAGCCAAAAGAATGGAATGGCTTGTTCAGGGGCTCACCATGAGTTAAGTGGTGAAGTTTTCTAATCCCATTCAGGGTGTTTCTCACCATTCTATACACTGCATCCTAACACCAATCCACATCACATCATTGTCTCAGATACCCAGTGGGCTGAAGGAAAGTGTTTATAGGTTCAGTATGGCCTATCCCTTGTGATCTGGACCTGCTAGGCAGAGAGGATTGTTTTAGGGAAGCCACAAACCCATGATAATCCCTGAAGCTCGGTTTCTTAGAGAGGTTGAGGGGATGGGAAGGGTTGTGAGTAAGCCTTTGTGGACATATGAGAGAGGAAGAAAGAAACTATCTGAAATGGTTGACTTATGACTCTTTCATAAAGGTCTGGAAAAGTAAACCTGGGTGAGAGCCAAAGGGGCAGGAGCCAAGATAAATCATCAAGACATTGGGAAGAAAGCCAGGACATCTCAAGAACAGGGCTGGGTCCACACACCTGGATAAGAAATCAATCAGATCAGAATCAGAATCCAAAGTCAGAGTCACTAAGTGGAAAAAGGACAACCTAGGGGAGGAAAGGAATTCCATTCTAAATACTGGGATGGTGCAGACAGGCTGACCTTATGGCAAAAATGTGAGGCATGTTGGATTAGAGATTCTACTGGCTGATAACATACCAACTTCCCCATAATAATGATTAATGTGGGTTCACGGGGTTCCAGAATACCAATGTTGTTTTGTAGGTGACTCTCTAAAAAGTCTAGACGAAATATGTACAAGTTTGGTCTACAGGATGACCACTATTGTTACAAGTATGTAGAAAGATAACTAATTATGAACACAGAGTCCCCAGTCACAGAGTTTCATGGTACCTACAGAACTGCCCAGTGGTCAAGATTGGTGCATAATTGAGTGTCACATTCTGTTTGGCAAGAACCAAGCACCCACAAATGAGGACATATCAGCAGAAGACCTCAGCAGCACGCTGAGTCCAAAGAGAAAAAAAGTGGACTAAGAAAGACCTTGAGAAATGGGTTTGGAGGTTCCTCACTGAATGTGGAGCTCTAACCCAGCTCTCCTCATCACAGGCGTTTTGAAATCTGGCTGCTCCTCTAGAATAAGGGCCTTTGAGTAAAAGAAAAAGAATGTGTGTGCTCGGAAATAAAATCCTGAATAAATTGTAAAGCTGAATTCAGCCTAATTTGTCTTTGGCATTTGATCCAAGCCAGTTGAATAAATTTATTGCATTCCTGTGGACACTATCTTCTGTAAGAGGTACTAGGGGCATGAAGATGAATGGACGCAGCCACTTCCCTCCGGGGCCTTTTCGCCTAATAGGGGAAACACACACATGGACAGATAATTTTGGTATAATTTAGTGAGGGCCAGAGTGTTAAGGGAGCATAAAGGAAAACCATAACTTAGCATAGGGTGTTATGGAAGCTTCTGGAAGGAGAGGACACTTGGTTCCCAATGGGGTCAGTCATGGGATAGTCAGTGAGGCAGGAGGAGAACCAGGGGACCGAGAAACCAGGAAACGAAGTAGTGAAGAGGCAGCTGTGTCAAATACAGCAGATAAAGATGAAAAAAGTTTCATTGGATTGAAAACAAGGAGGTCCTTGGTCATCTGAAAGATAGCGTGTTTCAGTGGTGCAGGAGTGGGAGGTGAGAGCCAGTGTTGGGAGCTGAATGGAACCGAGGAAGTGGATACAGCCAGCAGAGGCCACCCTCTGAGAGCTCATGTCTGAGAAGGAAAGGAGACCAATGGACAGCGGTTGCAGAAGGTAAAAGGAAAGAGTGTGTGTGTATGTGTGTGTGTGTGTGTGTGTGTGTTGTGTTTTCTTGAATTTGGGCTTTTTGGGTTGGAGGGATATTTGTCTTGTTTTATAGCTGAGAAGAGAGTGAATAGAAAGGGCACAATGACAGACAGAGGAAAGAACGAAGATGGCTGATGATGGTGGGAGGAAGAAGCTGGCCTCGAACAGGAAGGCTCACCCCATCCTCTGAGATTAGTGGTGGGACTTAGGAGCAATAGGTGCCATAGAATTAAGTCAGTAGGTGGGAAAGATAGGGGGCAGCCTCAGTGGCTTCAGTTTTCTCAGTTTGCTGAGGTCTTAGCCACCTTGATGTGGAGGTGGCACTATTTGGCATATTTTCCTTTCTGTCAAGGTCTCCCTGTGACAAATATCTCTGCAATTTTTTGTGTTGCTTGATTTGACTTTACAGTCATTGGTCCTGTGTCCCTGTGGAAGGAGAGCATCACGAAGACCTTGGAATAACCAAGAGGCTGACCAGTAGGGCAGAAGGTGGAATTTCAGGAATCTCCTGACTTCCTGCAATGGAGATTTGGGTACCAGATCTGTCGAGCCATTCTTCAGAATGGCTCTGCCCTTCCTTGACAAGGACTTGTTCTGGACCATGGTGCAAACCAGGACAGAAGTCTTGCAGAGCAGAGGTCTCTACTGCAGCCAGTGTCCTCCACTATGGCTCAATTGCACCGTTTCCCTCCTAGTTTTATAGCCCTCTTGAACTGTCCCCATCTTCTCTGCCCAGCCCTGAATGCATGAAGCTGTCCATGCATAGTTCACATCCCACTTCCTCCAGGATTCAGGCTTAGGGATCTCTTGACTGCCCTCTACCCTCCAACCCCATTCCTCATAATGCACTTCACTTCCATTCAATGCAATTACAATAACCTTCTTTGTTTTTAGCACTCTCTTGGCATTTATTAACTACTGCTTTGTTTCTGCTAGTTTTTCATGTTAGTGTGTATCTTATCCCTTCCTTCCCAACAGAACAGTGACCTTCTTGATGGCAGGTATGGAATCTTGCTCATTTGATTTCCACATTCCCCAGCACCAACTCCATAGTTGCTGCTAAATAAAGACTGCTGATTTATTTGACTGAACTGCTGGATAAAGCAAGCATGGGTGTGCTCGGCTGTGGGGCTGTGGTTCTTTTCTGACCCATGGAATACCAGGGCTTTGAGAGCAGACTCCCTCTGTGGGTGGAGCTGGGGGCAAAGTTGCCAATAAATGTGACTTTCTTATGGAAAAGTGTGTGGATGGTGATTAACAGCTGACCGTTATTATTCCATGATTGTCTGGAACATACTGCTACAGGAGGGCATTTGGAGAAGAAGGATGTGGCATGGAAACCTGCACCCTCCATGGCTCCTATGGCTCCTGCAACCCCCCAGCCGCTGCCTCCTCCCTCACTCTGCCCTTGTTTCTAGACTGATTCATTCCTGTGGGCAAAGCCTGCCGGTCACACAAGTTGGCCCCACAAAGCAGAGGGCGTGGTCACCCAGCCTTCCTTCTGCTCACAAGTTATTTATCCTGTTGCAAAGGTGAAACAAGGCTTTCTTTTTCCCATCTGATTTATGGAGCAGGAAGAAAAATGGTTGTGTAAGTAAGAACTACAGACATAACTTCTACTCCTTCTTGGGCTCTCGGTTGGAGAGATTTCAAGATTTGTGCTTCATGAACTTGGGCTTTGCCTGCTGAATCATCTGTGCCTGGTTATAGGGCCAAACCATGGAGAGTTGGGAGGCTGAACTCTGTGTAAGTGTTGGTCTAAAGAAAGCCCTCTTTGGGATTTTCAGAGGAGGAATATTGTGAGATGAGTAATAGTCTTGAGCATCCTTATTAGAGAAGATGTTTAGATTTGATCTTAAAACTGGAACAAATCAAAAGGCCATTTCATTTCTTCTTGTGGTTAGATGTGAATTAAAATCATGGATTTTCTGATTCATCAAGGCCAGACTATCCTTCATTTTAAGCCTTTATGTTTTTGCATTTATCTTGGTTTCTTGGGTTGTTTCTCACACTAAAAAGGACAATGTAATACTTGTGTAGTGCAAAGAAAGGTTTCAAGACATTTCATTATAAAAACTTAAAATTCCCTTTTTCATCTTAGCTCCTTTCCAGGCCA
This sequence comes from Camelus ferus, assembly GCF_009834535.1. Classification (NCBI taxonomy): domain Eukaryota; kingdom Metazoa; phylum Chordata; class Mammalia; order Artiodactyla; family Camelidae; genus Camelus; species Camelus ferus. The sequence continues at coordinate 37,514,386 of NC_045732.1, forward strand.
CATGCCAAGCCCTCAGTACACCTGGAACAGGCTTCTTATGTCACCCCTTCCAAAATAGCTCTAAATGCCACCAGGGTAGAGCACAGGGTCTTATATTTAAAATAATAATGAAGGGGACACTTAAAGGTTAGGAATGACGATGTACTCATCTTAATCACACTAGATTGGTGAGTTCCAGAGCACTGATTAACTTCTGTGATGTTCAGTCCCAAGGATCAAACTCACTTCCCCGTCCTCTCAGACACTATCAGGTCTTGAGGTCCAAGTTCTCTTTACTTCAGGCTAAATCCAGCTTCCTGCTTCAGCATGGAATCACTTTGGTAGCAATTGTTGGTCTTTCTGTAACTATTTTGCATATGGGACAGTCTTAATGACGAAGATTGTCCCCATAAATATGCTCATGCATGTCCATATTTGGATTGTGGTATCTGGCCATCATAGCGTAAGACAGCAACAAAGCAACGTGTTTTGTCAACTCTAACATAGAGCAGTGATTCTCGAATTTGAATGCACCTATGAACCACCTGGGGCTCTTATTCAAATACAGGTTCTTGTTCAATAGGTCTGGGGAGGGGTCTGTGACTCTGCGTTTCTGACAAAGTGCCGAGGGGTATTACGTATAAATCCAGTCTCCCTCGAGGTAAGTATACATTTAAAACCAAAGACTCTAAATAAGTATTTTAAATTTGGCAGAACAAAACCATTCGAAGGCATGTGGCTTCTGATTTAGTCTCATAGCCCCTTCTCCTTAGCTCTTAGTTCACCTGCATCTGACCCAAGATAACTTGAGTTATTTGGCTTTTAATTCCAGGAGACAGGAACCTTTGGAATCTGCCTGTTATTAGCACTTGATGAATATTGTGTGTTCTTATTGAAACTGATTATGAGTGTCCTTTGAATGTTAGGTTCTAAATCAGCCTTGCAAACATAGTGACACTTCTCTAATTTTGGTCCTGGCTCCTCTCTGTTCTGTCTGCCACAAGGCCTTTCATCAGGCCACACTGTTTACTTGGCTTCATATATAGCTAATATCTGTATATGTTACAACATTATTCTATAATTCATCTGCTTCCTGAACTCAGATAGGCTTTCCCCAGTTAACCCAAGGTGGAATCATAGCACATCATGACCAAAAGGGACTTCTGAGGCCAGGGCCTGCACAAACCCTTGTAGATTATTCTTGAGCTTTCTTTAGAATTCTTAAGGTGACTGGGAGTTCCCTGCCTCATTTAGCAGCCTGTTCCATGGTTACGATGCTCAGATTGAGAGAGAGTCCTTCAGATCTTCAGCTACATGTTACCTCTCTGTAATTTCCACTGTGATGTTGCCTTCCAGAACCAACCCCTCTTCTGCAATATGGCTCTTCAACCAATTTAAAACTACTCCTGTGACTCCCTGTTTCTTATTTCCAGGCACAAATGCCCCATTTCTTCAATTATTTTTTGTATATCGAAGTTTCCAGACCTCCATGCTCCAGTTTGTCAATGTCCTCTTTTCCCCAGCCTTCTCTGATATGGCCTGACCAGACCTGGTTCTGAATGTCTATCTTAGCAGCCATGTTTTGCTGTTGGCTCATATTGAGTCAAGAAAACTCCCCCGGAACTTTTCAAAGGGATCTGAGTTTTCCGGACCAGGGCCATTGAGTATTTGAATCCAGTGTAGATGTTTACATTTATCTTTATTGGATTTCATCTTGTTTCTTTCAACCATTCCTTCTATTCAGTTGAGATCTTGAGTCCTGCTTCCAAACCTTCATCCATGATAGCCTACTTGTCATCAGGATACTCACAACCTGTTGGGTCTTTCTGATCCCATCTATATCACCTGCCAGGCCAGCCTCCCATTCCCCTACTACCTGTTTTCCTCATAAAGTGAGGGCCAAGACCCTGGGATTTGGAGGAGAAGGACTCAGAGACAGAATATCAAAATGCAGTGGGTCCTACAGAGGGGAGTGAAAAGGGAATAGGAGTGAGAGAGAAGGAGAACAGGAAAGGGGAAGGAAAGCCCAGAGTAGGCTGGGAGAGAAGGAAATCCTTTGACCTCTTGGCTGGTTGGAAGTCTAGTGTGGCAGGTTGGATGTGGTTGAATGTACATGGCAGGTGAATGTATGTAAATCAGGACATGTCAGTGTAACCAGTATACAGACAAGCATAGCCTTGGACGTGAACAAAGCAACACTTAATTGTTTGCCTTTATTCAGGGAGGGCAATCTTCCCCCAAACCTGAATGCAAGTGGATCAGGTCTCATTTCTGTAAATTGGTTTTGTTTTGTTTTGTTTTTGTTTTGTTTTTTCATATAGACTTTATTTGGGGGGGGGGCAGTTTCAGGTTCACAGCAAAATTGAGTGGAAAGTACAGAGATTTTCCATATATTCCTGTACCCTCCAGTGCCCCCAGCACCAACATCCCCACCAGAGTGGTACATTTGTTAAAATGGATGGACCTGTATATAGACACATCATTGTCACCCACAATCCCTAGTTTGCATTAGAATTCATTCTTGGTGTTGAACATTCTATGATTTTTCTTAATAACAATATCTTGAGCGTCTTTCTAGTCTTTATTGTATAGATCTATTTAGTTTTCTTAACTATTTACCTATCTAGTTTCAGTTACCAAGAATGTATGCTATTTTTTAAACAATAGTAAGAACCAATAGATATAATTTTTTCTCCTGCTTTTTTCTTTTTTTTCTACTTAAAGTTGTGAGCATTTGCTTGTGTGACCAAGAAGAAATTTGGTATTTTTTTCAGAGACCAAAGAGGAAAAAGTGTATCAGTGGACACTGCTAGGAGCTAGTATACTAAATCTTTATAATTAAGAATTCACTGATTCCCTAGAAAGGGTAAATTCAGATGAATAGATACATTTGGTATTTTTTTCCATTGTTTATTTAAGTAACATTTTAGCTGTTAAGTATGTCCTTTCTTTTGCTACTCTATCCCCTCTTATTTTTCCTTATTTTTTTTTTTAGTTCCTTCTCACCTTCACTCTCATTGACAAACAATGAGTGCTTGGCATCACCATCAGAATTTGTGTGTGTGTGTGTGTGTGTATGCACACGCACGCGTCACCTTTTCAGTCACTCAACTTGTCTGACTCCACTTGATCTTCCCTGCATAGCTAGAGATTGGTAGTAACAATATTTCATTCCATTTGACTGCCACAAATACTCATTTTTATGGACTTTACACACCTTGTTTTAAAGTGGCTTTTGGATCAGAGCATTATATATTCGTGCCTATTTTGCTATGATATTCTTTTTATTTTTTTTCCTTATCTTTTGACTCCCTTCACCCATTCTCCCTGCCTGCCTCCGTCTCCCCCATCCCCAAACCTTAGCCTCTGACAACCACCATGTTGTCACATATGGCAAGATTTCCTCCTTTTGTGGCTGAATACTATTCCATTATATACATATACCACATTTCTTTACCCATTCATCCATCGATGGATACTTAGGTTGTTTCCATGTACTGGCTATTATAAATAATGCTGCAGTGAACATGGGTGTGCAGATACCTTTTCAAGTTAGTGTTTTTGTTTTCTTCAGACAGAAACCCAGAAGTGGAATTGCTGGATCATATGGTAGTTCTATTTTTAATTTTTTGAGGGACCTCCATGCTGTTTTTCATAGTGGTCACACAATTTACATTCCCTCCAATATGGCATGGGGTTCCTTTTTCTCCACATCCCTGCCAGCACTTGTTATTTCTTGTCTATTTGATCAGTGCCATTCTAACAGGTGTGAGGTGGTATCTCATTGTTGTTTTGATTTGTATTTCCCTGATGATTGGTAATGTTGAGCATCTTTTCATGTATCTGTTGACCATCTGGAAAAATGCCTATTTAGATCTTCTGCCCAGTTTTCAATCAGATTTTTTTTTGTTACTGAGTTGTATGAGTTCTTTAAATATTTTGGATATTAACCATTTGTCAGGTACATGGTTTGCAAGTATTTTCTCCCATTCAGTAGGTTGCATTTTCATTTTGTTGATGGTTTCCTTTGCTGTGCAGAAGCTTTTTTGTGTGATATAGTCCCACTTGTTTATTTTTGCTTTTGTTGCTTTAACTTTTGGTGTCAGATTAAAAAATATATATCGCCAAGACCTATGTCAAGGATCTTACCACCTACGTTTTCCCCTAGGAGTTTTATGGTTTCAGGTCTTACATTCAAGTCTTTAATCCATTTTGAGTTAATTTGTGTGTATAGTGTATGATGGTGGTCCAGAGGTAATAGATTGTAACAGTCTCTTCAAGTTGTAATTGAGCAATTAGAATGTCCTGTCCAAGATGTTAAAAGTCAAAATTCCAAGTTTGGCTTAGCATTAAATCTTTCCCCTGCCTGCCTCAAGCCTCTTTTAGACTGAAAGGCTGCAGTGGAGAGTTAGGGTGGGGAGTAAACCTTCTCCTCTCTTCCGGCTCACCATTTGTTGGCTGCTATTTTGCTTCAGCCACTGTTGAAGCTGAGGGAGGGAGGAGAGGCCTGGAAGCAGACAGCTGTAACTTGCCAGAGTGGCGTTGCTCTTCCTGGGTCTCATTTTCAGATGGTTAAAGCTGAGGCCCCAGCCGGCATCCCTGGATGGGTATGGAAGATGAATAAAGCCAGCTCTCTCTCCTGTGGTATTATTCTCTTGGGCTTTCTGGAGGTTCCCATGGCTGGAGAGCTCTCTCCTACAGTTTTCTTGACCTTGGTCTTGTATGTCACCATAAAGGGTGGTGGGTGTAGGACTGCTCCTCAGCTAGAAATTTGGCAGGACACCTCCAGCCTCTTGCTGCTGAGATTGCCTTGCACTACTGTACAGGACTCAAGCAGACTCCACATCAGCTCTCTCTCCTCCATGGGCACTTTAGATCTGTGGGTCACACTCTTGTGCCTCTTGTCCCAGTGTACTCTGGGAGTCAAGGGTCACCCCGAGGCAGCAGTCTCTACTGACTTGGCCACCAAAGCACTTAATGGCCCTTCCCTCTCCCCAACATGGCCTGGGGCTGGAGGCATACCTTGACCTAAAGCCCACTTTAGCTTTCATGGGCATGGGTGAGGTTCCCTGGAGCTCCCAACTGCAGGGAACATATTGTGAAGCACCTTGAAGGCCGACCCGTTACTGTACTTGCGGTTAAGAGTAACACCCCAACCCCTGCCTTAAACAGGGGAGAAGAGGGCATTCACTGCAGAGCTACTGTTCTTCACCAGTCTCCTCATATTCAATCTGCTTTCCCCACATTCTGACTCTTTTTAAATCCTCAAAATGGGAGGTGGGGCTCAAAAGTCCTTAGGAGCAGCCGGTTAAGAAAGCAGTTTGTTGTTACCTCCTAAAGTTGAGTAGTCACACACATAGGTATATACTCAAGAGAAGCCCTGGCATATCCAATAGGAGATGGATATAGGAATGTTCACAGCAGCTTCATTCTCAAGCTAGGGTTGCCAGATAAAATATAGGGTGCCCAGTTACACTTAAATTTCAGACAATGAATAAGTTTTTGATATAAGCATGTTTCCAACATTTCACTTATTTTTAAAAATTCATTGTTTATCTGAAATTCAAATTTACCTGGGCATCCTATATTTTTACTTGCTAAATCTGGCAATCCTACCCCAAACCAATGCCCATTAAAGGTGAGTGGAAAAACAGATTTGGTGATATACACATGGTGAAAAATTACACAGAAGTCTAAATGAATGAAAAGCAGTTCTTAAAAAAATGAATGAATCTTAGCAATTAAAAAAATCTGAAAAAATAAGCCCTAAAAGATTACATACGACATATTATTATTTTTGGTTGAAGTTACAAACAACTAATATAAAATATTTATATTTTTAGAGGAATGTATGTAGCTGCAATACAACTATATAAAAAGAAAAGAATTAGAATAATGAATATATGATTCAAAATGATAATAAATTATCTTGAATGGGGAATCAAAGGCATAGATTAATGGGGGAATGAAATGTAGGCTATTATCAAGGTCTTGGCTTTTGTTTTCTGTGGTGACTTTGCTAGTACTTCTGGGGTGTGCATGGACTAATAATGGGAGTATGTCATTAACCAATAGTTATGAGTAATCCAATAATCTGTATCTGATACCAAAATTTAACTTATATTTAAAAGATGGGAAAAGAGACAAAAAACTGAGGTAGGTAGAATTCCATTATGGAAGTATACCGTATTTTTTCAAGCAGGAGGGAAAGAAGGATTGGCAGGGAAGATGCCTCTGAAGAGGCAATAGCTGAAATGGACCTTGAAGGATGTGTAGAAGTTCACTAGACGGAGGAGGACGGAAAAGCATCCAGGAACAGCATGTTGGGAGGCAAAGCAATACCACGGAGCCTGGCCTGCTCAGAGAACAGTAGTGAAGCTCAGAGTGGTCACAAGCAGAGTTGGGTGACAGTGATGAGAACAGAAGCTGGAGAGATGGGGAGGAGGTCAGAACTTACCACTGGGCCTCAGAGTGAGGAAACAGCAAAAGAGTTACGTAGGAGGCTGAAATTGTCCGTCTCTAGGAAATTCTCATACCCAAATGAGGAGTCTCCTGACTTCACATATGTTGCCTATTGATAAGGCTGTTGCATATGGTGGAGGGTGGTTGGAGAGGACTGACAAGTCCAATGCTAAAAAGACAGCGTCTCATGGACTTCATGGATACTGAGTGAAAAATGGGCAAGGGATGGCTTATAACTGGTTCAAAATCATAAATACAGGATGACTGATAGCTCTGAGAATAGAGATGGTTATCAGTTTGGTGGGAAAGGGGAGTGGGTAGCAGAAGAGTTTGGGAAATTCTCCAAAGGTGATTCTAAGAAAAATTTAAAATCATTAACAAAGAAATATGAGTAGACTCCCCTGATGGTGCCTCTGGCTTTCTCATGTCTTACCTGCAGCAGTCACTCCCCTACACCTGACAAACCCATGGACTTTGTTCTTTCAATTTGTTCTATTCCATTTACAAAGTACATCTACTACCACATGTCGGGTGGTGTGTTAGATGCTGGAAATACCAAGAGGAATAAATTATAGCTCATGCCTTCGTTAGGGTGATAGCCAAGTAGGAACACAAACCATCAGCAAGTAGCTATATTAATATTTGAAAAGTACTAGAACAGAATTATGTACAAGTTACTAAAGGAATATAGAAGAGGGGGTGATTGCTGCTGCCTAAAGTGGGAGTGTCAGAAACAGGGTAGCATTTGAGCTAGAGGGTGAAGGTTGAGTGGAAGTTGGACAAGCAGATGGTGGGAGGGGGGGAGCGTGCAAAGCAGAGAGAACAGCAAGAGCAAAGACTTGAGGTGAGGCTGCCGAGGGCAGGCTGGAGCTGGGTTGGGACAGGCTTTCTTGATCTTGCTGGGGAGTATGAACTTTGTTCTGCATGCCATGGCTTTTAAGCAGGGCGGTGCCAGGAGCAGCTCTGGGTCTTTAGAACAAGCCTCCTGGCCAGAGGAGGGTGGAATGGAGGGGCCCAGGTTGAGGTCACAGACAATAGCTAGGAGGCAGCTGCAGGAGTTCCTGTGAGTGCTGACGAGCCTACAGAGGGGCTGTGGGGATGGTGATGCCAGGACCACAAAAGGCCTTGGTTGTGACATAAGTCATTCCCCTCCCTGCCAGCCACACAGGTAGATTGTGTGTAAGGGACATGGCCTTTGAGGAGGCGGGAGCACGGGCTGGGAGAGGGAGTGGATTTGGGAAGGGCTGCAGAGACAGGAAGGGTGTTTCTACCATACACCTGCCAAAAGAAACCTGTGATTCAGTGGATGGCATGTCTGATTACCCAGAAGATTTTACAGTCGGTTATCCTGACTCCTATCTACTTCCGTAATTCCACACTGCGTCAGAAGTGGGATAGCAGTCAAGGGATGGGGTCCACCCTGATGCCTTTTCTTGAATGTAAATAATTTTACACCGTCATGAGCCTATTGTAGGGAAGCGCCTTTATAGAAGGCACATACCAAGGGAAGATTGATAAAGAGCAAGAAAAACATCTTTTTTTAAGGACTGCAAGTCTCACACCCGATTGGAGTGACCTTCCCTGTGTAAGAATTGACTTATATCAGTCATCAATAATATCAAGATACCTCCTATTTAGAGAGCTATATACTGGAAGCTGGGTGAGATAGTGCTCTATACTATCTGATTCATTCTGCAGAACACCTACACGTGGTAAACATTACTAGCTACTTTTTGCAGGTGGGGAAGTAAGGCTGAGGGAGTCCTAATGCATTGGTCATCAGATGGGGTCTAGAAATATCCTCCCTGTTCCAACTGGTGATGATACTGATTGTCCTCTGACCTGTGGATCATTTTCTTTGTTACTGATCAGAACAATAGCCTCAGCCATCCTAGATGAAAACCGTTCCATTTCTCCCACCCTGAAGTACTTCTTTACAGCACAGTCCTTCTGAGAGCCACGTTTGGTTGCAAGGTCTTTAAAAATCCAGCCACCATGGGAATTACGTTAGAGACTAGGGCTGCGAGGGCTTTCAGCAGTGCCTGCTATTCTGTCTGCTTCAGCTGATACTTAACAGTCCAGCGGTTAGAAGATGGAAAATAATTATTCTGTCTAGCCGGGAGATTGGGTGATAAAAGGAAACTTTGGGCTGCTGATTAATTGTTTATTTAAGCACGAGCTTAGCTGTGTCTTTGGCATAATGTGCTGTAGGAAGAAGATAGGGATCTGTCCTCACAGAGAGACACCCACAGGGTGGCCGTGATGTCCACCCCTGCCTCTCCTCAGCTTGCTATGTCTTTGTTTCCTGCCTGGCTCTGACTCTTGAGGACTTTATGAGGCTGGAATTGGGTGGAATGACAGAATGTTAGGTCCAGAGAAGTGTGACAGTGCCAGCAAGGGGCCAAGAATGGCCTGCAGTCCAGGTCCCTTGATTTCTGGGCTCATGTTTTCTATTTGCCTTGTGCTCCTCCAAGTGTGTACCACCTCCACGAGACATACTTTGTCTTCTCCTCCTCCTGGCTCTTCTCTGCATTCCCACTGCCCTCACCGGCTGATGAAAGAAACATTGGCTTTCTTTCTTTTCTTTTTTCACTGTTTTCCTTAGATTTCTTCCTCCTCCTCTGTGTTTGAACATGTATAATTCGTATGTGATGAATAATTTAAGCCCTTAGTTTGCCCATATTTTGAAGATAGGCAAGCCCAACTTTCTAGGAAAGTACTAGACCAGTGGTGAGCAAATTACGACCTCTGGGCCAAATCCAGCCTTGCCTGTTTTTGTAAAGAAAGTTCTATCGGAACCCAGCCATGCTCATTGGTTTCTGTACCGTCTGTGGCTGCTTTCTCACCATGACAGCAGAGCTGAGTAGTTGCAGCAGAGATTGTATGGCCTGCAAAGCCTAAAATATTTACTATCTGGCCCTTTATGGAAAAAGCATTTTTTGCCAACTCCTGCACTAGACAAATATATTACAAGCTAAATTCTAATTTAGGTCATTCCTGTCCCCAGAGAGCCACAAGCCTAACTTTTATGCCTGCAGAATCATGGGAGACCTGCGTCGTGTTTAACTGAACCATTGAGGGGATGAGAATTCAGCAAGAATGTAAGATTCACTAACCAAATTAGGATTTAGTTTCTAAACTTTACTTTTTGATATTCTGGACATTAAGGAACCTCAGATTCAGTTTCTGCTCCTACTTTTCTTTTTTAAGACTTTACTTATGTAGAGCAGTTTCAGGTTCATAGCAAAATTGAGAGGAAGGTACAGAGATTTCCCATATACCCTCTACCCTGACACATGCATAGCCTCCCCAGTTAACACCCCCACCAGAAGGGTACATTTGTTAAGATTGATGAACCTACACTGACCCATTGTAATCAAAGTCCATAGTTTACATTAGAGCTCACTCTTGGTGTTGTACATTCTATGCATTTGGACAAATATATAAATGACCTGTATCTACCATTATAGTATCATACAGAGTATTTTCACTGCTCTAAAAATCCTCTGTGCTCTGTCTATTCTCCCCACCCCCCAACACCAACCTCCTGACAACCACTGACCTGTTTACTGTCTCCAATTTTGCATTTTCCAGAATCTCACATAGTTGCAGTCATACAGTACACATCCTTCTCAGATTAGTATCTTTCAGTTAGTAATTTGCATTTAAGTTTCCTCCCTGTCTTTTCATGGCTAGATAGCTCTTTGTGTGTGTGTTGAATCATATTCCATTGTCTGGATATACTGTTGGGGGAAGAATAGGTTCTTGCCTTGCCCAGGAAAGAATTCAAGAGCAAGGCATGGTAAAGTGAAAGTAAGTTTATTTAGAGAGCTGCACACTGCATGGACAGAGTGCGGTCTGTCTCTCTCAGAAGGGAAAATGGCTTAGGAGATACACACGCCATAGGCAGAGTGTGGGCCATCTCAGAAAGGTGAGAGGGAGAGAAGCCGAGAGGTGTGGGATGTTTAAAGTAAAAGTAGATACACACTCCATGGACAGAGTGCGGGCCTTCTCAGAAGGTGATCATGACAGAGCGAGCCAGAGCGACCACGTGGTGCAGGAGTTGTTAGGTTTTTTGGGCTTGGTCATTTCCCATGCTAATGGGTAGGAGGATTATTCCAACTACTTTGGGAAAGGGGCAAGGATTTCCAGGAAATGCCCCACCCCACCCACTTTTTGACCTTATATGGTCAGCCTGGGAGCTGTTACGGTGCCTGTGGGTGCACCATGCAGCTCAAGGTCTCCTAGAGGTTGAGTCTTCTGCCAACTTGCTTGTAACCAGTTTGTCCTGTCCTCAGTTGCTGTGTCATTCCTTCAGTGGTTGTGCCCTGCCCCTTTTCCTTCCACGTCAATACCACAGTTTATTTATCCATTCACCTACTGGAGGATATCTTGGTTGCTTTCAAGTTTTGACAACTATGCATAAAGCTGCTATAAACATCTGTGTGCAGGTTCTCGTGTGGACATAAGCCCTTTCCCACTTCTAAGCCTTCCATGCCTTCTCCTCCATATGCCAGACCCTTATAGCCATGTCAGCCCCTCCTGTTGCCCTGCATTTGCACCTTGGAGAGTCCCTGGCTGGGGTGTGAACCATCTTGCTCCAGTCAAGACATAACACATGCTCCAGCTGAAGAGGAGCAGAATTTGTCACCCCAGAGTATGTCTCACTGGCATAAGAATTATTTTAAGCTGATTATTTTTAAGAAACAGCAAACACAGGAAATGCTTTGAAAGCCTGGAAGTTACCCTTTTGTAAGATACATTTACATTTATAAGGGAAATCTCCATTTGTAAGGGTGTCTCCCTCTCTGTACCAGGAAGAGAAAGATGACTCTAAATCTCTAGAAACTCTTTATCAGTGGAGAAGGCAAGGACTTAAATCTACAAAACAACCTTACCCTTGTTTACTGTGCTTTTCCTTGTAACCTCCCACAACTGGCTTCCCATCCCCAACATCTTTTCTTTAGCTGCTAGAGATGTTATTTAAGGTGATGAGTTGAGCCATTTAGAGCAGGTACTCAGTTTTCCTGGGTCTCTCCCATGTATACAGGAGGTATACATGTTACTAAACTTCTGTTTATTTTTCTCCTGATAATCTGTCTTCTTTATTATGGGGGTGGGGAGGGGGGTCTCAGCCAAGAACCTAGAAAGGTAGAGAGAAAATGATTTTTCCTCCCTCAAACAGCCATACATCTTTCAAGGCTGAAGTCCAGAGGGTATAATTTCAGACCCATGGTCTCATTCAGAATGGCGCCAACTCTGTCCCACAAAAAAAAAAAAAAAATTCTTTCCTCCTGGAGGTGCTCTGAATTAAGGCATTCCGTCTGGCATTTTCTCTTCCTTCATTTCTTTGCATCTCGCATATGCTGACATGGGATCCTCTAGCTTTAGATTTTGATGATGTTCCCCTAAGAATGTGGAATTTCCGAAAAGATTAAATCCAGCCTCCCTTAACTTTGACAGCCATGCTCTTTTTCCTCTTCATTTCATTGGTCATAAATGAGAGTCTTTCTTTCTATACAATTTAATTTCTTTCCATTTCTTTTCTTTATTTACATCTCTTTGTTTTTATTGTGTCTGGTCTTTTCCTCTCTCTCCCCTCCAGAGCACCTAAGAGCGGTCTGCAGAGAGCGTATTTTGCAGAAAGCATTCCACGGATTACAATGCTCTCATTTATTTGCTGAGAAAGATTTTCATTAGGTTGTATTAGAGTATTCTGGAATCACCCGGAAGGTGAACTCCTAGTGAAAATGTTTGGGTCCGGATTGTTAATTGAACTGTGTGCAGTCTTTCTCCAGCCTCCTGGGACTTCTCAGCCTGATTGCTAGAAACAGAGGTCAGGCTTTGTCACCTGCTGCTATCCCCTTAGCAGGTGACTCAGACCAGTCCAGCAGCATGCTGGATTTGAGATTTACTGCCTGGGAAGACAGATGATAATGTCTCACTCCTCTGGGCCTAGGATGAAGGGGAAGGCAGTGAGGCAATCTGTGTGCGCTCACACAACGTAGCTCCTCCGAGGATTAAGGCCAAGATGCTGGACTCTTTCCAGCCAGTGGAGACTCCCCATGTTACAACAGCACCTGGGCTCTGTTGGCGCCTCCACATGCCAGGCAGGTTGACCTGGCACCATGTGCTGCCTTTGCTGGCTCCCAGTGACCAGAAAAAAAAAGGAAAGAAAAGAAAAGAAATTATCGCCATAACAAGGATGCTCCCAACAGTTTCTTTCAAGCCAAACTCTAGATGTTGTGGATGAGGAAACAGGCCTGAGGTCAAAGTCACTGCTGTGGCTTTGTACTGTAGTCGCTAAGCTGGAACTTTCGCCTCTATAGTTAGGGTTGGCCGGAAAAGAAATGTGTGTGAGATTTGGAAGGTAGAAGGGAAGAAGCAGCCATCTCTATGGTTGATGTGGTCAGCGGCCACTCCAGCACCCGCCGGACCTCCTCCCCCAGTTTCTCTGAGTGCTGGGGTAGGCGCATGCACAGCTTTGGGCCAGAGGTTACCCATCCATCCCTCCCTCCCACCCACCCTGCTGTCTTCAGGCTTAACAAGGGACGCAGGGTAGCAGTTCTATGCAGACTGCTTAACAGCTCCCACAACTGCGGAGGGTTCTGCCCTGTCATAAATCCCTTACTCTATAGTTTCAGAGAGTTTTCTGCTTCAGACCCAGCCCTAACTGATACAGTCATACAACCTTGTTTGCTGCAGAACCCAGGGCCCTAGGCTTCCAGGGCAACGTGCTTCCTGTTTCTGGTGTCACCTCTGCTTAGAGGCTCTGTCTGCCTGGTGCAGTGCTACTGTTGATAAATGCTGGAAGATAAACGGGGAGGTTCTGGCCAAGGAAATCCTCAGGGTGTCCAGCCGAGAATTTGTCATCAAAATGCCTAGGTCATCCCCAAGCCTCATCTCACACTGTGCAGGGTAGACTGTGTTTTTGCATTACTCTTTGGGCCAGAGCAGAGTACATAAGTATGATAGACGCTGAATCAATCCTGAGTGTTTGGGTGAGAGATTCTGAGCACCATGAGATGAGTCCAGGATACAGTTAATTCTCTCCAGAGGTTTTGCCATTTTTTGTGTAGGAAATCTGGTGAGGAGGGCCAAGCCAACTTGTACTGAATCACACTGTGCATGGTGACACCTTTTGCCAGGGGATTTGGGGAGTTGGGGAGGGACACGTTTAAGTTACCCTCCTTCTTTCCACATGTTTCCATCCCCAGGATGCCTCTGTCCCCAAGATGAAATATTGGGAGGTCTGAAGTCCAGGATGTCAGAGGGGTGGAGCTGAATTCACCCATAGTCAGTTAGTAATTAAACAGAACCATATCAGGGATTAGTTGTTAGTTAATGGAGAACCAGAGAGTCCCATAGGCCCCCAGAAATGGCTATTGAGATGCCAGCCCACAGAGCAGGCTGATGGGGTGGCTTGAGTCACCTGCTATGCTGTGCTGTGATTCTCTGGTGCATTCAGGATCTGTGGAGACGCCCCTTGTCTTTCCAGTCCAGCTCCATTGGTTCCCATGGTGTACTTTGCCTCTGCCATGCACTCTCCTACCTCAGGACGTTTGCACTCACCATCCCCTCTAGCTGGGTCAGTCTTCCCCCAGAGAGCCTCCTGGCAGGATCCACTCCTTCACTCCTTTTCATCTTTGCTCAAAAGTCACTTCATCTTGATGAGCCTTCCCTGACTATCCGGCTATAAATCTGAGCCCTCTGCCGGATGTATTCTTGCTATAGCAGGTATCACCTGCCATCACTCCGTGTACTTACTAATTAGAACGTAAGCTTTGCTTGGCCAGAGACTTGCTCTTTCTGTACCATGGTGTATCCCAAGTGGCGGCACGTAGTGGGCGCTCATTGGGCTCTTCTCTTGCCTCACTCCATAGGGTGCTGTTAGCACTGTATTCCCCGCTGACACCTCCTGAGACACAACTCCACAGACTTCAATGAGAATAGCGCCCCCTAGAGCTGTGTAACAGTGGTACAGAGCCCAGTATTTGTCGAAAGGGGGCCACAGGTGGCTTCCTCTCTCTGCTTACCTTCTCGACCCACAGGCCTCTCTGAAATCCTGTCAGCAGCTTCTAATGCTACAGCTCATATTTGAAATCTGCCCTGTGTCAGGGTGGGGAAGCTTGCATGAAGCACCGGGCTGATTTTGTTTGTTCATGGTTTATGTTCAAACTTTGACATCTTATTTCTGAGAGATGTGAGAAAAACACTTGATAAGCTGTCTGCAGCAGCTTCTCCTAAGGGGTCTGCCAAAAACGGCGTGCACTCTCAGGGTCTGGTTTTCTTCGCCTTCTTCAGGTAAGCTTGTTTATAAGGAGGAAACATTTGTGCCGCTCAGCAGGTTTGAGAAACCTGGTGGGAATGGCTGTTTATTTGTCTTTTGATCACAAAGCCTGGGGTTTGGCTCCAAGGCTGAAAGGTCTCCAGGCCCCTTTATCTCCTCCCCTTGAGACTTTAATCTCTCCTCTGACATTCCTTTGGTCCATGGGGTGGCTGGGGAGCAGGGGAGGGGGCCCTCGCAGGTGGACAAAGATTCCCCAGCGGGCCTGCTCAGAGCCTCTGTCCTTAGTCTGACCTCCTGTCAGGGACTGGGGTTCCATCTGAGATTGGCTTCAGAACCTAACCTCTCCCTCCCCTTTGGCCCACAAACAACTAAAAGGAAGGAATACCCGAGCCACCCACCCTCACTCCCCAAAAAACTCCAGTAAACATTCCTTCTGGGGAAGGACTCTTTTGTGTTTGAAGCCATGTCTTATCACTCACCTTTTATGGAATCTGAGAACTGAGGTGAGGTGAAGAGTCAAGCTGTGCAATTTGCTTATTTTATAGATGAGGACTTGGTGGTCCTCAGGGGTCCTGAGGCCTGCCTGAATCACACAGCTTCTCCGTAAAAGTTGCTGGACCGGCCCGGCCATTCCACCTCCGCTGTGTTTGTGTGATCTCCCCCACCCTGGGCGGTTGGCAAGGCAGCCCACAGCCCAGTGCAGTGCTCCTAGCCTTAAACCCCAGCGAGCAGAGAAAATTTTCTTTGAATCAGCATGCAGCACCATGCAGCGTTCCCCACAGGGGGACAGAGTGAGAAAATGAAATTCAAATCAGCCCTCTGGTACGCTCTTCACTTCCTTTCCTGATAAGGCACAGAGAGGAGCCAATTCTGTAGGTGAGCTGGCGGGTGTTCACAGGGCCTTTTTCCCCCAGGGCCTTTCTCCTGTCCCCAGGTGCCTCTGATAGGAGCCACCAAGAGCAGCCCGGGCCTGAGGACACAGGCACCTCCAGACCTTGCTCCTTGACACTAGGCTTGCTTCCCCAAGTAGCTGAACAGCCTTTTCGGGTGTGTGGCCGCACCCATGTCCCGCCCCTGTCACTTGGCACCAGGCTGAGTAAACGCCTTGGGTGTTCGGCAACCTCAAGGGATCGTGAGCCGATTTTGAACTTGCTTCCTTGAATCATTCTACTTTGGAGTAGACGGCTTTACATCTTTCTTGAAAAAATAAATAAAAACAAGTGAAAAGTCCTCAGCTTGGTGCAGTGATTTTACTTTGCAGAAGAACGTAAAGGTAAAAGACTAGACTACAAGAAGCAGCCTTTGTGCTGTCTGGGTCTTCCGGAAAAAGAGAGCACGCAGGGCTTGTGTGCACGAGGCAGGAGCTGCTTTTGCAGAAATGGAAATGCTCCCCGTCTCTCCTTCCACACTAAGTTGCTTCATTATATTTTCAGGCGAGCAAGTCATGGGTTCCTGGTGCGTGGGGCTGTCTTTTTCAATTAATGCTTTTCACAGAAGTTCAGGTTTTAAACATCTCCCCCTTTCTTCCCAGGTCTGTTACATTTCCCAGAATGGTTCCCAGTGCTGGAGATAATTCCTTTTCGGAGAACCTACATTTCTCACCTGCTGATTGCAATTAGCCACTGCCAGCTGGGGCCTGGTATGCAGCTGAAAAGCTAACAAGAAGTGGAGACCACGCGGAACCCAGACAGAGCAGAGGATGTGAATAAGTAAGGAATGGTGCCTGTGTTTTTAAGACACTCCTGTGAATTTGAGATTTCCCGACCCTCTGGATAGTCCTCCCTCTTCTGGCTCTGTGCTCCCCACCCCTCCTCTAACTTTTTTTTTAGTCTGTAGGTTTTTAGCCTACACTAACATCACAGAATTTACCACTAAGTACATTTTGTTAGGCAATAAACAGCCTCAGAAGAAAAATGAAATTCAACTAGGACTTCTGTTCCAATAATGTTCTGAACAGTGGTGGATTCGGACAGGCCCTGCATGTAGGTCTTAAGAGCTAACCTTGAACATGAGGGCTGCCAGGGCTCGGAGAGGCCTAGGGAACAACTAATCCGAACCCCTCATCTTATAAATGACGACATTGAATCCCAGAAGGGGTGCATGGCTTGTCCAACGTCTTAGAGGAAGTCACAGGGCTGGGTGAAATCCATGTCTCCTGACCCCCAAGCTCTAACCACCAAACTGCCTTGCCTTTGACCATCTTGGGCAGCCAACCTGTAGAGTTTGTGAGGAAAGCACCAAGGAGATTGGTTGGAAGGTAATCTCTGTTGGGCAATGTGCTCTCCAGCCTAAGGAGACACTTCTCCCACGTGAGCCAGCACCAATGTTATACCCCTGGACATTTTCATCCACGGTCGGTACCCATGTTCCGATGGCTCACAGCTGCTGACTGTGATCATCTGTCTGCCCCCTAACGGGAGAGTGCTCAGCCTTTAGGGCTGTTTTTGGTTTGTACTGCAGGCAACAGTAGGGAATAAGCAACCAGAGGGAAATTAGCAGCTGTCCCTGGGAGCTCCACAGTGTACATGGCGGGAGGCTGCCCTGCTTGAAGTCTGTGGCTTCTGATGCAACCATATCTGCTTGGTGGGATCAAGCTGAGTCCTTTGCAGGCATTCCCTACTTCCACTTACAGGGTCGGGCATTCCCTGACCAACTCACTTTCCACTGGGAGAGGCTGCCTTGTAGGGTTTAATGTCGGGAAATTGGATAGGCTTCTAGGGCAGCAGGCGGTAAATGAAATAGATGTGGACTCTAACCCCAGCTCTGTTCTCTGGTAGGCGTGTCTCTCAGCCTCTGTTTCTTCATCTGAAACTTGGAGACTCATTATGTGTGCTCATCAGGCTTGCCAGAGGATCAGGGAAGGAGACAGACATAAAGTAGTTTCTCAATAAGTATTCATTTTCCTTCCCTCTAGTACTGTCTCCAGTTTACAGATGCAGAAAACTAAGGCCCACGGAAGTTAAACTACCCTCCCAAGGCCACAGGCTATTCCATTGCCTCCAGCCATCTACTGTGTCTTCTGTGAGGCACTCAGGAAAAAAACCACACCAAATTTTCCTAACACAAATTCTGTTCTCCAAAGAGAAGTGGTTCTGTGTGCTGAGAAATGTTTAACACCTAGCTAGGGGTGGAGAGAGGGGAAGGGAAGTGGCGAGGAAGCTCTGATTTGTAGGGTTGTTGATTTTTATTTTGAGATAATTGTAGATTCACACGCAATTAAAAGAAATAATATAGAAAGATCCCCTGTACTCTTTATCCAGTTTCCCCCAATGGTAACATCTTGCAAAACTGTTGTACAGTATCACAACCAGGATACTGATATGCTATAATCCACCAGTCTTTTACATTTTCTGTTTTGCTTGCACTCGTTTGCGTGTTTT
The DNA here is from genome assembly GCF_009834535.1 of Camelus ferus. Taxonomy (NCBI): domain Eukaryota; kingdom Metazoa; phylum Chordata; class Mammalia; order Artiodactyla; family Camelidae; genus Camelus; species Camelus ferus. Next base: position 37,532,497 of record NC_045732.1, read on the forward strand.
CGTGTACTTACATCTATGCAGTTTTATCACACATGTAAGTTCGTGTATCCACCACACAGTCAAGATACAGGACAGTGCCATTACTACAAGCATTTCTCTGTTGCCATCTCCACTTCCCTCATGCTCCACCTTGCCCCACCCTTAACCCCTGACAACCTCTAATCTGTGCTCCATTTCTAAAATTTTGTCATTTCAAAATGCTACGTAAGTGGAATCATACAGTATGTAAGCTTTTGGAATTTGCTGAGTGAAAAACTCAGCATAATTCTATCAAATTTGATTCAGTTTTTATATATCAATAGCTCATTCCTTTTTATTGTTGAATAGTATTCCATGGTGTGGGTATATGACAATTTGTTTAGCCATTCACCTGTTCAGGAATGTCTGGGTTGTTTACAGATTTGGGCTATCATGTATAAAGCTACTGTGAATGTTCATGTATAGGTTTTTGTTGTAACACATTTCCATTTCTTTGGAAACTTTGCACTCTGCCCTAGAGTGTAGTTATTGAATTGTGTAGTAGTTACATGTTTAGTTTTGTAAGAAACAGTCAAATTGTTTTCCAGAGTGACTGTACCACTTTACATTCTTGTCAGCAATATATGAGTGATCCATTTTCACCACATCCTGCTCAGTATTTGATATTGTCACTATTCTTTATTTTGGCCATACTGATAGCTATGTAGTGATAACTCATTGTGGCTTTTTTTGTGTACATTTTCCTAATGGCTAATGAAGCTGAACATCTCTTCATGTGCTTATTTGACATCTGTATATCCTCTTTGGTGAAATATCTCTTCATGTCTTTTTTCCATTTTCTAATTGGGCTGTTTATTTTTTAACTCTTGAGTTTTGAGAGTTTTTAAATATATTCTACATACTAGTCCTTTGTATCTAATATATGATTTGCAAATATTTCTCCCTAGTAGGTAGCTTGTCTTTTTTTCATGGTCTTAACAGGATGTTTTGCAGATCAACCATTTTTAATTTTGATGAGGTCAAATTTATCAATTTTTCCTTTTACTGATTGTGCTTTTGGTGTCAAGTGTAAAAACTCTTTACCTAGCCCTAGATCACAAAATTTTCTCCTGTTTTTTCCCCTAAATATTTCATAGCTTTATATTTTACATTTAAGCCCATGATCCATTTTGAGTTAATTTTTGTATAAAGTATGAAGTCTAGGTCAAGGGTTTTTTTTGTTTTTGTTTTTTTGCCTATGGACATCTAATTGCTCTGGTACTTTGTTTAAAAAGGCTATTTTTCCCCATTGAATTAATTTTGCACCTTTGTCAAAAATTCGTTGGGCATATTTGTGTGAGCCTATTTCTGGGTTCTCTATTCTGTTCCATTAACCCATGTGTCTGTCTACTCACCAACACCACTGCTTTGATTAATGTAGCTAAATAATATGCCTTAATATTGGGTAGAATAATTCCTCCCTTTATCTTTCTTTTTCAAGATTGTTTTGGCTATTCTAGGGTTTGTACTTTTTCATATAAATTTTAGAATAAGTTTGTCTGTGTCTATAAAAAAGCTTGCTTAGATATTGATAGGAATTACATTAAGCTTATATATCAATTTGGAGAGAACTGACATCTTTACTATGTTGAGTCTTCTAATCCATTTGCTGGAATGATTTTTCATTTATTAGGTCTTCCTTGATTTCTTTTATCAGTCTTTTATAATTTTCAGCATACAAATCTTGTACATGTTTTTTGAAGTGTATACCTAGGTATTTCACTTTTTTTGGAGTAAATGTAAATGGTATTGTGTTTTTAATTTTAGTTTCCACTGTTCATTATTAATATATAAAATGTAATTGAGTTTTGTATGTTGGTATTATATTCTACAACCTTGATGAACTCACTTATTGTTTCCAGGAATTTTGTTTTAATAGATGTCTTGGGGTTTTCTACATAGACAGTCTGAAAATGGGGCCAGTTTTATTTCTTCCTTTCTGATCTTTATGTCTTTTTTTGCCTTGCCAATTGCACTGGCTAGAACTTCCTGTACTCTGGTGAATATGAGTAGTGACAACGAACATCCTTACTTTGTTCCCTGTCTTAGGGGAGAGCATACAGTCATTTACCATTAAATGTGATACCAGTTGTAGGTTTCTTGTAAATTCTCTTTATCAAACTGAGGTAGTTCCTTTCTATTTCTAATTTGCTGAGACTTTTTAACATGAAGGATGCTGGATTTTCAAATTTTTTAAATTTCCATTGATATGATTATATAATTGTTCTTGTTTGACTTGTTGATATTATGGATTGCATTGATTGATTTTTGAATGTTGAACCACCTTTGCATTCTTGGAATAATCCCACTTGATCATGGTATATAATTATTTATATCATTGTTGGATTGTATTTGATGATATTTTATTGAGGATTTTTATTTCTAAGTTCATGAGAGATATTGGTCTATAGTTTTATTTTTTTGTACTGTCTTTCTGGTTTTGGAATCAATATATTACAGGCCTCATAACATGAGTTGAGAAGTGTTGCTTCCTCTTCTATTTTCTAGAAGAGATTGGGTAAAATTGGCGTTAATTATTCCTTAAATGTTTGGTAAAATTCTTCAGTGAATCCACCTGGGCCAGGGGACTTCTTTCTGGGGAGTTTTAAATTACACATTCTATTTCTTTAATAGTTATAGTAGTAGTCAGGTTATCTATTTCATCTTGATTGAGGTTTGTTAGTTCATGTTTTTTGACAAATTGATCAGTTTCTTCTAAGTTGTCAAATTTATGAGAGCAAAGTTGTTTGTTATATTCCTTTATTATTCTTTAATAGCTGTAGGATCTATATTGATATCCCGTACTTCATTCCCAATATTGCTGATTTGTGTCTCTTCTCATTTTATATGTCAGTTTTGCTAGAGGTTTATTGATTTTTTTCCGAAGAACCAGCTTTTTGTTTCACTGATTTTCTCTGTATTCCTGTTTTCAATTTCATTTTATTTCTGCTTTTATTTTTATTATTTATTTTCATCTGCTTGCTTTGGCTTGATTTTGCTCTTCTTTTTCTAACTTTTTGAAGTAGGAACTTAGATTATTGATTTGAGATCTTTCCTCTTTTCTATTATAAGAATTTAGTGCTATAAATTTCCCTCTCAGCACTGCTTTAGCTGAAGCTCACAAATGGTGATATGTTATATCTTAATTTAGTTTCGTTCCATGTATTTTTAAATTTTTTTGAGACTTTCTCTCAAGCCCATGAATTGCTCAGTAGTGTGTTGTTTAATTTCTAGTAGTTTTATTTTTGTCTTTCTGTTATTGATTTCTACTTTAATTCCATTATGGGAGAATATATTCTATTTGATTTCAGTTCTTTGAAATGTGTTGAGGTTTGTTTTATGAACCAGGATAAGGTCTATCTTAGTGAATGTTCCATAGGATATTATTTAGGAGACTCTGTATTTAAATCTTATTTTAGCAGGCATTTGTCCTGTTTAGGTTTAGCTTGTGGGTATTGTCCTACTTTTGTGGCTTGTAGTTTCAATGACAATTTAGTTTTCTGAGCCCTTGAAATGTAGGTGCCTCTGATGAAGTTAAGAGCTTACCTGACCTGCCTTTTGCCACTGAAAAGAGGATGAGGAGCTATGGAGTCTAGGTGACTCTGCCATTAGGTGAAGGGTTGCATGACATTGGCCTTGGGTCACCTTCTGTCGCTGAGTGGATGGCTGGAAAACATGGGGCCTGCTAGCCTCCCTGATGCCTGTGCAAATGTCTACCTGTTGCTAAGTGATGGGGGATGTGGGGTGGATTGGCCCACTCAGGACCCACTCTGCCATGGACAGACTGAGCCCACTGCTATTGTTAGATGTGGGGAGGGAATAGGTCAGCCTCCTGAGCTCTGCTGGTCCACTGCTGTGAGTAGACTGGTCTGCCACTGCCACTGGATGCGGGTCTCACTGCTAAATCCCTGCCAGGCTTCCCTTTTCTTGGTAAAAAATGAAAGATAAAAAGTAGAAACCTGGGGAACTCACCACAGTGTTCTTCTTCAAGTCCTAAGATCCACAAGCAGCCTATCTTCTTCTACACAGCAATTACAGTCCTTTTATCATTGTTTGTTGAATTATTTCCAAGGTATTTAGTTGTACTTGGAGGGGAAGAGAAGAGAAAATTGAGTCTATGCTATCTTGTCCCAGAACCAAAGGCCAATTCTTTTAAAAAATCAAAATTATTGCTCAGAAAAGGAGTCTTTTCTGTGTGATAGACATACAGGTATTCGTTTTATATTATTCTTTATATATTCCTGTGGACTTGGAATATCAAAAATAGCTGAATGCAAGACTATGCCAGGTATAAGGTAATCTCCCATGGATGTTACATTGTGTATTGTGGTTTACTCTTTATTATATTTATTTTCATCAACAAAACACTTGTTTGGTCAAGACACCTTAGCTAGGAATTATTTCAATCAATGCTAAATTTGGATGGCCATCTGATAGAATAGACTGAAAATGAGGCCAAGAAACTTACTGCAAATTTAGTCATTATGCATGAGAGCATGGCCTCACAATTGCAAGAGTTAAATGTTGATGTAACAAGCCTTTTAAGGACTACTTTAAAAAGCAATGAAATAAGTGGTTACCTTTGGGGATAGTAAATATAAACCTGTAGGATGATTAAAAAAAAACTGTTCTAATTCGAGGATGGGAACTTGAAGCTTCAGATATTTCCAGCGATACCATTATATATATAAAGAGTGCTGTATCTCACTTTGGAGGGAAATGAAGAGAATGTGACCCGGAGAACTATGTCAGATACTCAAACATATTCCTGTGGTTACTAAGAAAGTCACTGATGTCAAAGATTCATGATTAGCTTACACACCGTTGTTTCATAAGGAAAAAGGACAGTATTTCCAATTAATACTAAATTTTATATAAAACATGGTTTTAAATACATATATGTAACTTTATTAGAAAATTAAATATTGTAAGTAGACCTTTCACTAGTCCATCTGAAAAGATGTTTTCATTTGGAAATTCGGAGGTTACATTATACTTGGTACAGACTTATACATAGCTATTTTGGTGCTTTGTATGCCCAGAAAACTACCTAGATTATGACCCACTACCCAGATTATTATATTAACCTCTTGTCATATTTAAGACATAGGTTTTAAAAAGAAATAAAGTGTGTAATCAAAGTCCTCTGTGTACTCTTCTTTTACCCCATTCTGTCCTTTCTTTCCCTAGAGATGGGTATTCATCATTTCCAGACATGTCTAATGTGTTTGCACATAGACAGATATCTGAAAACAACACTTGGAATTGTGAGTTTTAAAACATTACACAAATGAAACCATGCTGCATGTATCATTTTGTATTACTGATATATTAGAAATCATTTTATCATCTTATTTTGTGTTTTCTGCTTATTACACTTTTGTTTTCCTTTCCAACTTTCTCATGGATTAAAAAAAAATAGTTCCCTTTTTTATTCACTGCTAGTTTGGAAGCTGTATGTTGTATTTCTACCTAATTTTACGAGTTGTTCTTTCATTTAAACATACATATTTAATCATAAATGTTTCTTCAAAGTTTAAAGCTATTTAATATATCTGTTCTCCCCTCCTAACCTTTAACTACCCCCTATTGGGTAGTTTTATTAAAAATTTTCTTATTATTTTGTCTAGAATTTTAATCCCATCATTTTTGAAACACAATTTGTGACTCTTTAATGGTCAGTAGTTAATTAAATTTACCATCCTATATATTATTATATATATATATTTACCACTATTTCTGGTAGCCCACTCCTCTCTGGGTTCATTTTTCTACTTACTGAAGTACAGGCTTCCACTGCTATTTGAAAGTAGAGCATTCCTGTGAAACCTTTTGCTGAAATGGTGTAAAGCGCAGAGGCAATTACGTTAGGACACGTCTTGCTCATGGAGGCACGAAATAAATTGAGATAAAGCACAGATGCTCACAGACACAGGTCAAAGCGATGGCGTCTGGATGCTGAGATGCTGGGTGTATTTCCCAGGGAAGGAGCTTGGCGGTGTCGCTCTCACTGCTCGGGTGCCTGCTGCCTCTATAAGAGCTCACTTCAAAACCTTAAATGTTGTTTTTGCTTTTCAGCTTTTTTGTAAAAGCAAATACCCTCCTTAGATTTCTTTCGGTTAGCAAAAACAGGTACTAATGTAGGTCTTTTGTGAAGACAAAGTAGCATAAAGTGAACTTTCAAAAAGCAGGGGATACCTATACATCCTTTAATTGTTCTCCTAGTGAATATCTATGGGTCTTTTATATTTGAAAATATGTTTATTTATTCTCACCTTTAAAATGATATTTTAGCTTAAAGTGAAGGTGTAGATGGACAAATTCTTTTCCCTTACAGTCTGAGGACTCCATTGTCTTCTGTCATCTATTGTTGTAGATGAGAAGTCTGCTCTAAGTGTAATTTTTTTTAAACAATAATTTGTCTTTTCATCCTAGCAGCTTTAAAATTTTTCTCTTTGTCCTTGATGTTCTGAAATTTCAATATATGTTTAAATTTAGATTTATTTTCATTCCTACTGTTTAGAATTTGGTTTAACTTTTAATCTGAGTGCTTTCTATCTTTCTCTAATTACCATAATTCTGGAAAATTCTGTTCCCTTGTTTTGAACTCCAATTAAGTGTATAATGTCACTTCCTCTCAGTATTTCTCTCAGCTGCTCTTTCGTGGTATCATTTTATCTCTTTGTTCTGTGTTTTATAAATTATGCACGACTATCTCCCAATTCACTAATTTTCTCTTTGATTAAGTCCAACCTAGAACTAACCTCATTTATTGATTCATTTGCATAATGATATATATTTTTTATTTCCAAGATTGCTAAATGGTTCTTTTTAATGTCCACTTGTTTATTTTTCATTTTAGCTGCTTTCTCTACTTATGTTTCATAATTTCTTATTCTCACTCTCTAATATTATTCTTTCCTTTATCTCTTTGGGAATCTGGGATATACCAATATACTAATATTAAAGTTATTTTTATATCAGTATTTAGTTTCATTTTATCTAGAATAAATTCCTTTCTTATTGATTTTGTTACTGTATTTCGTAATGTTATTTTTCTTCATGTATTTGGAATTTTTGTTTTCAAGCTTATCTTGAATGTGATTTGGTGTTAGTTTTTTCTTATTCTCTTTATGCAGTCACTTCTCCCTGTCTAGCAGTTTTGAAGTTGCCTCTACCTGACCCACTAGAGCCCTATGTCTTATATCAGTTGCTCAAATCTCCCATCTCATGATGACATTGAGACATTATCAATTCAGTCACAGAGCCATGAGTTGCTTCAAACAGGTTCTAGCTATTAGGCACTCTTACTCCCAGTTTAACCCATTGTTGCTGAAACCCAGCCCCCATCCCCCACCTTAAACCTGATTCTGGTCTATTGCCAAACCAGGCCCATAGCTTTTGTCCAAATACTGCTTTGAGTTTCTGCTTTATTTCTGTTTCCCAGAGATGTTTTTTATTATTTTAGAACTTAGTTGGGTTTCTTTTTATCTTATAATATTTGATCTATCATCCCATTGGTCTTTTGGAAAAGAAATAGGTATCATCTTGACTTTATTTTATTTCCTTGCCTTTATTTTCCCTTGACTTGGTTTCTACATCCGCTTAAATTAATTTATTCTGTCAAATATGTTTATACAACCTATCTCCAGTCTTTCCTGGCTTGATGAGGAGTATACATAAATAAATAAATACAGAGAGATACATAAATAATACAGTTACCTTCCACCTACTGACTGTTGTTAAGGCATCAAATCTCCCTTACTTCAGCCTTATATATTCACTTGCCAGAACCAGATCTTCACAGAACCATCCAGAAGTGGTTCTGGGTTGCCCTACCTCCTTGGTTTGTTCCTGGGGTTTGATGCTGGCTGTGGAACCCTTATCTATCCTTGTATACCCAAGATAAAAACACATCCATTGTGGCTTTTGATTTTACCATTTTGACTGTATGAAATTTGAAAAAATAATCATGCATTCAGCAAACATTTGTTGGATGGCTTATTATGTGTCATGTACTACAATAGGTAGTGTATTTATGTAGATGAATAAAATAGATCCCTACCTTTGTTGAATCCCACATCTAGTCAGGGAGAGAAGCAACTTAAGAAGCAATTTCAACATGATGTCTTAAGCGTGAACAACAAAACCATGGTGTTTTCTAAGTATCAAGGGTGGGTAGCTAAGTATCACAAAGGGCAACCTTAGGTGAAAGCTTCCCAAGGTGAACCTTACAGGCCAAGTAGAATTTTCCTAGGTGAATAAAGAGGTGGTAGTACATGCCTGCAAAACAAACTGTACAAAGAGGAGCAGGAATGGCTGTGTCTGTTAGTAACTGGAGAGGAGGCACGAGGAGCTCTAAGGGAGGGGTGAAACACGAGATTAGAGAGGTAGGGAGGGATCACATCATGAAGGGCCTTGTGCACTCTGTTCTTGAATGCGAACTGTTTCCTGAAAGTAGTAGGGAGTAACTTAGAAATTCTAGGCAGAGAAGTAGGGTGATTAGAATTGGATTTTAGGAATGTCACTCCAGATTGCCAGAACTTGGGGCTAGATACAGGAAATGATGAGGATATGGATTCCGGCAGTCATTAGAGGAGTTGGAGAGGGCAAGATGTGTGGGAGAGATTCTTAGGAGGGAGACAAGACTGAGCTTGGTGATGGAGAGACTGAGGAGTGTAAGGAAAGGCAACTCACAAGTCTGTGTATTTTGTGATTGAGTGGATAAAATGTCGCTGGAAATAAGGAGGGGCAGATTTATGGGGAGGGTATGGGAGTGATAATAAATGGGGGTTGGGACATGTTAAATTCTAGGAGCTTGGTGGGTCTTATAGATGAAAATGTGCAGTAGTAGGTGGACATGAAAATCTTAAACTCACAAGAGAGCTGTGAGAGGCAGGTGGAGAAGGCTGTTGATAACATTGGCCCTTTGAATATATACAAGTTGTTAGAATCTCCTCCATGATAAGGGCAAATGTAGAAAATGTCTGCTTTCCGCATATCATCCTTCTCGCAAAGAAAGGCTGAAGATTCCCACCATCCCTGATAAAAGAAGGTGATAGGACCTGGAATCGTTCCAAGGAAGAGAAGACTTGGGACAGTCTTCTCATCTCTTTTGGAATACAGTAGGATTCCATTATTACCAAGTCCCTATTTACTGGTTGTATCAGGCCCCTCCTCATTGAAATTACCACATGTAGCAAAATGCCTGACAGCAGCCCAGTTAACTTATAACACAGGGATCTGACCTATTCCCTAAGACCTTTATACTACATGGAAAAAGCATAGAGAATGGTAACCAATGTGTTTTAGGTCAAGTAAACAATAAAAAAGAAATCTACTTTGGTTAAAGAAAGAGCTTTAGGTCAGAGACGAGGGAACTTTCCATGAGGATCTTGGCTAAGTGCAGAAATGGTTTACCCAAAGTGTCAGGGAATTTCCTCCCTTAGATGCTTCTAAGAATAGAATAAACGTTCATTTTATTGGAAAAATGTTAAGATAGCTTAGTAAAAGCACCAACATTGTTTAGTGGCCCTTCTGCTACTGTCAGGATGAAATACAGAATCTTAGTACAGCCCATCATGATCTCTTCCCTGCTACTCTAACCTAATTCCTCCTGCTTCCCTTGAGTTGCAAACCTGTATTCCATTTTCACTCTCTCCAGAGGTCCCTGTTCTATCCCCTTGGGTCTTCTCTCTGTTGGGAACCCGCTTCCTCCTGCCTTATACCTCTATTGCCTCTGATTCGTCCTTCATGTCTCACCATAGATGCTACTTCCTTCAGGAAATCTTTATTGATCTTCTAAATTATAGTTGTCCCTCCTATGTACTCATATTTATTAATTAAATCATTCAATTTATTTTTATGGACCTATGTATGTGTCAGGCACTGTGCTAAGTTCTGAAAAACTAAGCCTGCCCCAATAGAATCTATTGGGGAAGAGAGACAGTAAACAAGTCAACCAATGGTATTAATTTGTGCACAAGGTGAGCTGCTGTACTAAAACATCCACCAATAATGTAGCATGAAGAACAGAGACATTTTATTTCTCTTTCAACAGTTGGAGGTAAGTGCTCCAGGTCAATGGGCAGTTCAGCTTCAAGCAATTGTGCAAGAACCCAGACCAAGAGTGGCTCTGCCATCTTCAGTGCATGGCTTTCAAAGTCACTGCAGTCCAGTGCTGTCCAATAGAATATTCTCTTGTGATAAAAAGGTTCTATCTGAATCTGTGTTGTCCAGCATAGTAACCACTAGCCACAAGTGGCTTTTGGACACTTGAACTGTAGCTACTACAACCAAGGAACTGAACTTTAAATTTTAACTGATTAAAATATACATTTACATAGCCACATGTGGCTAGCTAGTGGCTACCATATTGGACAATGTAGCCTTGTTGTCACTCCAGCCAGTGGGATGGCAGGAAAAGTGGAGTTCTGGGGCCTGAGATCTCCTCTTAAGCAAGCAAGGCCAATGTTGCACCCACAGCTTCTGCTCACATTTCGTTGGACCTACTATGTTTCCTTGCACGTAAGTTGGCATCAGTGATTTTATATGCCACCAAGAAAGAAAAAAGTGCCACCAATTAAACTCTTATAATGCTTTTTAAAAAAATCATAGAATTTTAATTTTTACATATTGAAAGAGCCTTTTAGATATACTAAGAGTACATGAAAAGGAAAATTTAACTAAAATAAATTCCTAAAATTTCTCTGCATTGAGTCTAACTCTTCTGAAATACTTTACAGCTTAAAATTGCTGATGTCCATGGTTTTCCACAGAAGATCTTTCTCTAAGCCCCCTAAAACATCAGTGATTTGGAATTTCTTAAAAGAGTACTTTGTATCCAGGATTTTTGTCCAAGATGCAGAAACCCATTTGGCAAGTTTTGATTCTGGTGCTTTGCCATTTGATCAGATTAATAGTATTATTTTCCCTTAATTGAAACAAATGTTGCTAGAAGTTGAGCAGTTTTGACAAATGGATATTCAGTCTTAACAATGTCCTGCTTGACACATGAATTGGTCACATCAGCCTCTCATAGCTTCAAAATTTCTTTTGTCTGCTCTGAAGGATTTGGCAACTTCTGCTTTCAATTGCATTGTTCGACACGAGATAGGTAATCCTTTTGCCCATATCTCAGAAGCAAAATGTAACACAGCTTCATCTACTTGTAGATGTCTTCCTTTCTTAGGTCTTATAAACACTTGGTTGTTACTTTGCAAGAAAATATGAAATTGCTGCCATTCCTCCAATGATGAATATTTGCTTCGCTAATATCAAATTTATGCCCCATTGCTTTGTTTACACGCCTTTCTGTGTACACGATACCTTTTCATTTCAATGCTAAATCATAGTATAATCTTTCTGAAGACATTTTAAACAACAATTCAATTTAGCATGTGTAGCATCAGCAATGCACAGATCCCAGTTGAAGTGATGACAGTATGAATAGCTATGACCAACGTTGCGTACATGAGGGCAGTGACAACCCTTTCATGACTGGCATCTAGCCTACAGCAATGGGGGGCAGGAGTCAGTGCCAGAACAAACCAAAGCCAAGGCCAAACCAGTTATGGGTGAGCTAAGAGGATTCTGGCCTGTGGGAAAATTGAAGAAAAAACCATATATGGGCAGAAAGAGGCAAAAATGGGAGCCCATGATAGCCTTGAAAGGGAAGAAGGAGGGAAGGAGAAGGAGAGGGAGGAAGGGAAAGAGGGTTGTTTTCTGAAGACTCCTCAGCTTGAGGCCAGTGATATACACATGTGTGTCTGTGTTATATGCATGCATGTGCACATACATATACATATATACACATTTGTGTTTTAATTAACCAGTTCTTACTTGAGTTAGCTCAAGTGGGTATCTGTACTTGCAAACAAACAAAGACTAGAACACTAGCCTTTTAAGATTGGTTTTTGTTCAAGGGCTGACCTTCCAGAAAAAGTCCAAAGAAGCTGATCTGACCACAAAAGGAACTGCATTGGTTGGGTCAGTTTGAGGGATTCTGACTAAAGAAGAAACATGAATTTCATGCAGCTTAATGTGAACTGACGCTCAAGCACATACCCTCTATAGGATTTCACCCATGACTAACAAGCCTTTTAATCATGGCAAGAAGACACGGAGATTTTGCAAACATGCTTTTGCAGTACCCACATTTAGTGTTCCTGACCCTGTTTTCTTGCCAGATTGTGAGAAGCACCTGTTCCTTTTCAAGCAGTTGTCAGATCAATATTTAATCAATTGCCTTTTGATATTTGGTAGCGCTGAATAAATGGGATGCCAATATTTCTGCTCAGAGCCTTTCCTCTGGCGTACCTTATTCCGTTTCTGTGAAAGCCTTCAGGAACCTCTGAGCACTAAGTGGCAGGTCCTCCGAGTTCTGTGCTATCCCCCCCTCCTCCGTGGCATGAGGAGATGCAGGATGCTGGCGCCAGTGCCAGTCTTATTAAAGCCACGTCCAAACTGAGTCATGAAAGCGAGAGTGCAGAGCTGCATTCGGGACACTGTGGGGGCTCTGCCAGGTGAGGGCTATTTAATAGACCAGCCACATTAAAGAAAGGCAATGATGTAGTGAAAGGAGCCTAATGAGCAGAAGTGAGGCTACCGTATCTAAAGAGAAAAAATAATGAGCTGCGAAATATCCCCCAAGGCGAGATTGCCAGCCTTCTGCAAGGAGGTCTCAGCCTATAGGTAAAAAAGGCTCATGTGGTCCCTTACCCTTGCATGGTAAACAGAAGTTCTGTGGGCAATTAGGGGCTGAGCTGAATGTGAGATTTGAGGACTGAGAATTATGTCGCCCACTCTTTGGAGATTTCCACACCCAAGACCCCGGCTTTAATTCCCAAAGGCAACAGGGACATACTCAAGCTGTGAATAGAAATTAGGAACATCATATCATCAGAAACAACCCTCTCAGTGTCTGTGCAGCAGACGGACATCTGGATGTTAGTTCTAGAAATCTCAGGGGCTGGCACTGCAGAATCTTTCTAAAGCTGTCCTCAGGGGTCATGCCATGGGGCTGCCTTGAGGGCAGAATCACCTTCTAATGAGACACTCTTGGTCTTTCAGTAATGACCCCTCCTCGAATGGGATCCAAGCTGGGCATGCCCTGCCGGTGATCTTATTTATTTTACAGTTTATGTGGGAATACCAGGCTAGATTTGGATACATCTGGGTGGGAAAAATTATTAAACACAAAACGTTACTACATTTCGAACATGAAGGAAAGAAAAGAAACAGAAGGTTTGGTTCCTACCGTTAAGAAACATATAAACCTCTGTCCCACAGACTGTGGATCACTTACAGAGCAACTTTTTATGTGCACATAGTGGGAAGGAGAATGATACCTGTGTTTTCCAGGTGAGGAAGGAGACAGGACAATGCAACATACATAATGAAACTATAAAAATAATACAACTTTATGATAATAAATCCTTATTACTTATGAATATTTTCTTCAGCATTTTCTAAATAGGTGCTCACAGCAACCCTATGAGACAGGCAGGGTTAGTACTGTTCTGCCATCTTACACGTGGGAAACTGAAGCACAGCAGGATTGCATCAGGAGTTCCTAATCTTTTAGCCTCTGGGATGCAAGGACAAGCAGAGTTTATATGCGTTAGGCACTCCCATGGTCATATCCAAATTTAGAAGAAATTCACATTTCTAGGCTAAATAAATAGTGCTTAAACTTTTTTTAGAGGGAGGAGGTGAGGCAGAGTTAGACATTATATTCATAATTTTATAAATATGTGAACAATGAAGTCAATCATTTAAAAATATCAAAATTTTATCAGGAAAAAAATCCAGAAAGATGACCAACTAGTGTCTCATAAGATTACTATATCATTTTGCATTAGTCAAGCAATCCAAAGAACCATTCATGGACCAATGATGACAATGCATGTTCCATTAAAATTGTTATTTAACAAATTACCCCAAAACTTAGCAGTCTGATACAATAGTAATTAGCTTTCACTGTTTCTAGGGGTGATTCATGTGATTGCAATCAAATAGTGGTTAAGGCCGGAACAGCTGAGGTGTCTCTCTCTTCATATAATCTCAGGATTTCTCCATGTGGTCTTAACCCATGGGCTAGTTTGGGCTTCCTTACAGCATGGCTGCTCCGGCCTGAGTGTTCCAGCAAGCAAGGCAGAAGCTGCCATCACCTTTACTGACCTAGACACATTCCGTTGGTCACAAGCAAATCACATGTCCCACCTAGTTTCAGGGGCTGGGTACAGAGACCCCCTCTTCTCTATGGGAGAAGTGTCCAGGTCACATTGTTGATGAGTACATGAGAAGGAGTTATTAGCCATCCTTGGAAAATAAAATCTGCCAGAGTGTATCTTGAACTAAGGATTATGATTAATTTAGTTCTGTGCCTCCTGAGGCTCACATGAAGAAAAAATATGATCAATCAAATTTTCTTTAATGGAACTTATTTTTGAAAAAAATGAGGCTTGAATTTTTCCAGACTTTCATTCCATACATAAAATTAATAAAATATGTAACCATGCAAATTGAAGGAAAAATATAAATAAATCTTACTTTATTGTTAATATCACGAAAGATAGAGTTTATGGAGAATTAACATCTTATAAACATGAAGAGCATTTTACAATTTCACTTGTGTTATCACTTTTGTCTTGCCTTTAATTTGGAAGTTAGCTGTTGTATCATAGACAGAAATGTTCCTAAGATCCTTTTCATACATGTGCAATATAGAGGCCTATGCACTTTTTTTCTCTTGTCTTTCCTTGCAGTTTGTTATTAAAAATGTATTATTGTATGAAATATAAAGGGAATGGAAGCAATTGTAGAATCATAACTCGTGGGCACTGTAAAAATCTATAATCATTATAACAAAATACTGGTAGAGCAATAACTGTCTGGTTTGTCTGAGACATGGTTTAACAGTTTCACAAACTTTTCTACCTCAGAACCCATATAAGCCAAGGAGAAAGGATATATATCCCTGAGTCCTTGGATACATAGCCCCAGGTAACCTCAAGTCTATGGGTTGATCTTGAAAATTCATGCACATTTTGCTTTCTCTTCAAAAAGGCATCAGTGTTTTTGTTTTAATATATATTAAAAAGGGATGTTTTAGGTACCAGCAGTTAACATTGAATGGCCGCATCTCTGACATGGCTTCAAGCACCTCTGCACATCCCCTTATCTCACTTTGAGAGGCAGTGGATGGGTCATGCTTAGTTCCCATGATGCTGGCTATAATTTCCCTAACACTTTCTCTCTTTCAGAAAACACATCAGAATGCAGGAAAATGAAAATGGTGTAATTACTGGCATTACTTTAAATCCACTCTAATTTATGTATTTTAAATTCCTTTCAAACTTCAGTACTTAGCTGTTATTGTTAACTAATTACTTG